>NC_141030.1:39532500-39832500 GCF_052040795.2 Danio rerio | reverse complement strand
ACCTTTACTAATGAAATCTTGTAACGTGACCAGAAAAGTACACTCAGTTTTACAAGTTAACATCAAAGCAGAATTGTGAATTAAAATAAATGCAGTATTACTGAAACAATCCAATTTAAAATGACCACAAAATAACAGAAGCAGAAAGATAACAATAAATAATCCCACATAATTCACACTTGAGTCACTGTCGCGCTTTACATTAATGTACATTTTTAAGAGGATGAACAGACAATCTCAGGTTTAGCAAAGAAACAATCTTGCTTCGAATCTCCTTAGTTTTCAGTGAGTAGATAACGGGATTTGCGCAGGGTGGGAGAACAGATGACAAAGACAAACACACTGTTCTTACACTCGGGTTTATAATGACTCCAAAAAATCCAAGGCTGAAGATAATCGCAATAGGAAAAAAGTATAGAGACACTAAAATGAGGTGCTCAGTGCATGTGGCCAGAGCCTTAAACCGGCGCTGATTGTTATTCATTCTGAATACAGCATACAGAATAAACATATATGTCAGGAAAATAAAACACAAAGGTACAGCCAAAAAGAGTATAGATAATATAGTGGCAAAGTTCCACTGAGATGTCGTGTCGCTGCAGGCAACTCTTAAAACAGGAGCGTAATCACAAAAATAGCTGTTGACCTGGAGAGAGCCACAGAATGAGAGAGCTGGGATGGATAAAGTGCCGTATAGTGATATACTAAAAGAAAGGAACCAGCTTACACAGATAATATAAGTCATTCTGGTGTTTGTGTTTATGGATTCGTGTCTTAAAGGAAAACAGATGGCAATGAACCGGTCATAAGAGAGAATACACAGGGAAAGTGTCTCTAGCTCTAAAAACGTATAGTAAGTGTACATTTGCACAAGACACAGCTTGAACGGCATAAAATTGTCAAGAACGATGTAAATCTTAATCATGCCAGGCACCAGAGAAGTGCTGAGAATAAGATCAACCACCGCCAGATTACCAACAGCCATGAACTTTGGCACATGCAGACGCTGATCATAGACAATAATGGAGATCAGAAAGACATTGCATATGACTGTGATCACATACAGCACGGTGAGGAACATGACATAGACATTACTGTAAGGCACTGAACTCAATGCGACAATGTAAAATCCTGCAGGCTGTATGAGGGAGCTGTTGATGTTTTGCATTGCTTTATATCCTTTAAGGCCTTCGCTGAGGTGTGCCTTCGCTGCTACAAAACACACATGACAGCTTGTGCTTTACAAATGATCACACAGGCCTTCATTACAGGATGCAACAAGAAAAATAACAATGAAAGATACACTTGTTCCAATGATTGCTGTAGTCATACATACACTGAATGAAAACAGACCACACTGTTGTCTTCGCTGCAGTTTTCGTCTCTGCTTCACATTCTGGGGTCGCTGTGAATCCTGAGTGTTAAACAGAGAACCTATGGGCAATTTATTGTCCACTTTTTCCTCCAGAGGAGTCATTAGACAGGAAAAAAGCACCAACATCTAATAGTCTTCAGAGAAAAGACATTCATTAGCATGTTTAGCTACACCATTGTCAGGTTATTAATAGTGATGCTAATTATCTTACTGTAGGTGTCACTAATTAGTCATTTTGTTTTTTGAGTTGGTGAGAATATTGTACAGCAACGAAATCTCCCAAACGCAAGATCACATTAGACAGAAACTGCTGTAACAACAAAATGAAACGAGAAAAGCTCAAACATATTTAAAACAATAGTCCAGAAAAACAAACGAAAAGCGCTTAGGGGTAACTCAAATTTTGGTCGGTGCTCTTTGGGTAAGGGATTCATCAAAACAACAACAGGAATCAGTCCAAGGCACTCGAAAAATGTGGAAAACTTAAAGGTTCAGGACACCCTGGAGAACTTTTTTTTTTATATATTAACAGATGTGTGTGTGTTGAGCATCAGTTAAGACAATGTTAGCATCTGTCAGCTTTAATTGTGGGGAAAACTGGAGAATTTTGAGCTTTTGTCAGCTAATTTCAGCTTCCGGGTTTAAAATGATTTTTGGGGCGGGATCAAAATCGGCGACGTAGCGCAGTACTGCAAGTGCAATGATGACACGTCGGTTTCTCATTATTATTCATAGCGGAGTTTTCTTATCCTATGAGAAGAGCCGGCTGCTTAATTATTCATGAGAGCACGTGCTTTCCGAAGGCAAGACAGACCTGCCAGTTTCAAGCAAGCTGTGAGACACAGACCAACGGCACGTAGCCGTTCATGAAGGCTCGTATGTGTTTGTTTCCATGATCCACGGGGTTTGTTGCATGGTTTTTCCCCGCGATCCTGTCAGGGCCGATCATCCAGCAAAGCTGTGTGTGTGCTGCAAGCATTTTTGTCGGGGGAGCAGTGCGATAATTGGAGAATGGCGGACGCTGTCTTTCATCAGGAGTTCGTTCACATTCAGACACATCGCCGTGCTGCTGTGTTTGCCTAAATCCTCTATATTACCAGCAGGGCTAATGGTTAAAATAGGCACGTCAGGAGACCTGCTGCACTGAGTCTGCATTCAAGATCTATAATTTAGACCCGGGGATCGAGGGAGAATCCTCATTTATAGTGTTTACATGAACACACTTATCTTTATAATGATATAAATTGTGGTTATGTGTATATGAAATTATGAATAACAAATGTAGAAGGGCATTAAATTCATTTCTTTGCATTTTAACTTTGTGAACTATAAACTCATGCGTCTCCTCACGGTTTGTGTCTCAGTTTGTGAGAGCTAACTGTCATCAACAGTTATTCGCTCCCCTTCTCCCCAGGCCACGCCCACTCCTGCCCGATGCTTGCGGAGCTCCACGCCCATTAATCATGCATCTTTTGAAAAAATTCTGAAGTAGACTTTAACCGAAAGTGGGGGGTGTCATGGCCCTTTAAAAAGCCTTTATTCACATGGCTAAATCTTAAAAAACAAACAAAAAAAAAAACAACGTGTTTCGGCAAGAGTCTGCCTTCATCAGGGTAAGCTGCTGTCACACTGGGCTTTTCCTCCCATAGACTTCCATTCATACGCACAAGAATGCATCAGATCAGAAACGCAGGGTCATGCGTTAAGTTTCGCAGGTTGCTGCGGTGCAAAGTTCAAGCTTGCTGAACTCTGACCTGCGAAATCGCATCACTAGACTGCGTGAGACCAATCGAGGATGAAAACATGACCTCTCTGGACAAAAATGTAAAATATAGAGCAATCGCTGGCTTTTTTAAATGTCTAATCATCTTGGTTAATCCCGCCCCTTTTCGCAGCACAAACTCTAGTGTGACAATAGCTTAACAGTGATCAGGTGCGTCGAGTCTACAGTCACACCACAAAACCTAAATTAAACACAATGGTAAAATAAAATGAGTCTTAAAATTCTGGATTTGGAGGCTTTCTACCACGAATGAATGGATGCGGTCTGTTGTTGGACTGATGTTTCTCCAGAGATGTCTGATAATAAAGTTGAATTAACTTTAGACTCATTTTATTTTACCATTGTGTTTAATTTAGGTTTTGTGTATCAGCAAAAGACTATCGTTTCCCAAGCTCTGCTTACCATTCAGTCCATCTGCCAACTTTTTGAGAGACCTCAGGGGAAGATTGAGCTTTTCCTATGTATACTTTAGCACACCAAAACATAATTTCCAAAGAGGTTCAGTACCTAATTGTTATTTTTATTGTATGTTAATTTGTATTATTTTTATATTTATATAGATATTTGTAGTCTCTTTTAGAGTATTAGGGTCAGTGTGAGGGCTTTGTGGGGCCTAATTGAGGGCTGCAGGGCTAGCATTAGGGGGCCAATGTTTTGCCAATGAGCAAACTGTCTAATAATAATAATAATATTAATCTTTAAATAATTATTTAAATAATAATAATCTTTAAATATTCATAATCATTCAATAATCATTAATTCGGTTAAACATTCTGAATGGACTTTTAGTGCAAGTCTTTTTAATGATGAAATAATGCAATTAATGTATAATGTGTTTAGTGGAGGGGTAGTGGAGGAGAGAAGGGGGTTCACTATTGCTCTTAATATCTTGGTTCTAAATAGTTTACTTCTGCTTTTTAGATGGAGAATTATTATTATTTTTAATTATCATAAAGCCTGCTTTTGTAAATAGGGAAGAGTGGGGACAGTTGCAACACTTTTTGCACTTCAGTTTTTCAAAGACTAAATTTTAATATAATAAACCCACATCTATCAGACACCCAGCCACATTGTCATAATATGTGTGCATATGATATGTATGAAATATGCAGAATTTAAACTTGAACAGACAAAGTCAAATGGTGCAACTGACCCCAAGCATGGGGACAGTTGCAACAAGACATATAAAATATGTAATAAAATAATAAAATTCTAAAACATCAGGTTGGATTTTATTGCTATTTGTTATGTTAAACAGACTAAATGTAAATGAGTTATGTTTAAATGTTGCAACTGTCCCAACTCTGTCAACCATGATTAAACTTTCTATGCTAGGAGACAATAGGTTTAAGATATATATACTTATTTTAATCCAAGAAAAAGTTATTTAAAATATGCAAAATAATAATATTTCATAAAAACAAATTAGACAGTATGAAAACATTTCTGAACATAATAAAAAAACGTTTTATTTATTTATTAATTAATTAAAAAAAATTTTTTTACCTCAAAATTAGTTTTATACTGAAGCAATGGTCACATATGGCTGATTTCTTTCAGATTAAAGTAGGGCCTAAATAATGCTGCAACCATCCCCACTCACCCCTACTCCTGAATTCAGTCTTATCAGAAAAAAATAAAACATTCTTACAACCCGTTAAGAGAAATATTAGCCTGTCTTTTGCCCTGACATGTTCATTTTTGGTTGTGTCAGCCCTGAATTTTCCTTGTTTTTTGACCATCTTCATATAGACAAATTACCAACCTACATCCCACATGAAGTCACACGGGTTCCCAGTTGCAAAAAGAGACCGGTTGCAATAGTAAACATGTCGTGTTGTGCAGTAGGATGCCAAATTCAAAAGTCCAAAAATAGAAAACGTAACTTTTACCATACATCACACTGCTTTAATGCAGACTGCAGACGTCTTTGGCTAAAATTAAGGTCAAGTTGGTTTTATATGCACACATTCATTCAGTGACCACTTGTGAAACACTCCCTATATTGTTTACCACAGCACTTTGAATATCCGGTCTGAAATAACCTGCAAGTGTGACTTGAAAACAACATTAACACTGTTTATTTGACTGTGAACAATGTTGTACTTTGATAGTCATTGGCTGCTAGTATGATTTAGCTATTTAGAGTTTGCATATAATTTTATGAAATTATACATAACTTTTATGAAATTCTATTATTAAGGAGAACGTCCGAATGTGCGAATATAATACCAACTTTACCTTTATGTGTAAGTTCACATACCCTGCTGTACAGGTGTAGTTTGCTATCAGAAAGCAGTCGTTTTGCTTGTTGATGATTAATTCAGGCCTTCTACAGTTCCGTCTTCTTTCCTTGTCTTTGGTTTGGCAGAACCTCGGTTTTTAGCACTACATAATTTTAAATCTGGTAATCATGGAACATTATTTCTTGCACATGACCACACAGAACAACATTGTAGACATCCACTTGTAGGCCTTTAACTTCTCTCTTGTTAAAACACTTGAGATTGTATATTTGGGACTGGATGCTTGGCCATTTCGTCTTATCCAATATCTGTTAGGAGGGTGCTATCGCAAATGGACCTGTCAGACGAACACTGCTTACTTTAACGGTAATCTTGCTGAATCACTGTGCTTATCACTGGGTGACAAGCTGTTATAATATGCTGAAAGCAAATAATATATATAATATGTAATCAATATATATTATTTCTAAGACAACAACAAACTCTGTAGTGCATCAGATGTCATTTCCTCGTTGTAATTGCTAGCGCTCCAGTTTTGTTTCTGCCACTTCGCCGCACGCACATCCTAAACATTTACAAACATGGTAATTCGTCTATCTTCATTGAATTTGCTGCTGTCGATCCTTGCTAGTTTGATTTCAATAATAAAACTAAAGTTTAGCTGCAATAATACTCTCTGCTGTTTACTGTGTAACAGTAAAATTTTATGTTGCCAATATGTTTCAGACAGCTAAAGAACAGTAGATCAGGGGTTTTCAAACTTTTTAATCTCAGGGACCCCCAAATATGATGATTATTTGCAGGGGACCCCTTTGCCTAAGGTTTAAAGAAATTTATGTATTATTACAGAAAGTATAAATACGTAAACTAAAATTCTGTACAACAAAAAGACATTATAATTCATATTTCACAGGCATGCAAAATGGTATTGTTCTTAAACTATTTATTAGTTGGCAACTCACTATAGCCAGAATGATTGTCGAAATTTTATATTTCATAAAATAAAAAAAACAACAACAAAATATTTACATTAACTGAACAAGATAGCTTTTCAAAATAAGGCAACGGTAGATCAAAAGTTAAACCTAGACATTTGTAATTTCTGTAGTTTTTTCCCCTGTCTTGTATTTATGGAAAACTGCAACATATTTACATGGAACTGGGTACCTTTTGTAATTAAGGCACTGCTTAATTGCTGCTATATTTTCATTAAGTGAAAAAGGAACCTTCTTTCACAGCATTATAATGTGACAAGTTAAACCTGAAGAACAGCATTTGCATTACAAACACAATCAAACCAGTTTGAATCATTCACTGATTCAAAACTCCTAATGGGACGGATGAGCTTGATGGCTTCTACATAGTTTGTCATAACGTGGCTTCATTTTAGTGAGAGCCAGACGCATGTCACTTTCAACCTCCAGACGGGCTCTGTGCTTTGACTGAAGTACTTTTAGTGCTGAAAATCCAGCTTCACACAAATAAGTTGTGGCAAAAGGTAAAAGACATTTTATTGCCTTCTCTGACAACATAGGGTAGTCCTCTCTCACAGACATCCAAAACTCTGATAGAGGAAGAGATGGGAACCTTGTTTTTCTCCCACCATCATTTGACAAGTCAATCAGTTGCTCCTTGGCTGCCAGATCCAGATAAGTGCCAACCCCTGGTGCAAACGGGTCCCTGACAAAGTCAAGGTGGTTATTGTTCAAATCAGGGAAATACTGTTTAAAATAGCCCTGAAGATGTGACAGGTGAGACTGAATTATGGGTGTTATGTTGTCTGCAGTGGTGGAGATGCGCTCCTGGTTGTAGAGAGGAAACATTTCTGTTACTCCTTCTTCCAGTTTGCTTTCCCACAGTGACAATTTTTGCGTGAATGCACGCACCTTGTCTTGTGCGTTCAGTATGTGAACATTGTGCCCTTGCATGCTCTGATTGAGGAAACTAAGATGCTGGAAAAAATCTGCCATGCATGACAACTTCAGTATCCAAGTGTCATCTTCAAAACATTTGGCAAGTTCTAGGTTTTCATCGGAGAGAAACTCTCTCAGCTCTTTGCGTAGCGCGTACACGCGACTTAACACGGCGCCGCGGGAAAGCCAGCGCACCTCTGAGTGGAGCAGCAAACCCTCGTAATCTGCACCCATTTCTTTGCAGAGTAAACGGAAGAGTCTGTGTTTCAATGGGCGCGATTTTACATAGTTCACAGTTCTTATTACATCCTTCAACACTTGATGCAAGTCATCTTCAATGCGCTTGGCCACGAGAGCCTCACGGTGAAGCATGCAGTGTGTGCCAACGACGTTGGGAGCTTTCTCTTTGATCAGAGTCACGACGCCGCTGTGCTTCCCGGTCATAGCGGCAGCACCGTCAGTACACACTCCAATACACCGAGACCAGTCTACAGAATTGTCCGTCATGAACTGATCCATCATATTACATATGTCCTGACCTGTGGTTCTGCCTTCAAGGGGTTTACAGAAGAGAAGTTCCTCAATAAATGTGTCCTTACCGAGAAAACGCACGTAGACCATTAGCTGCGCTTGATTTGCTATATCAGTACTTTCGTCCAACTGCAGTGAAAAGTATTCACTGGCTTGCAGCTGTTCTAAAAGTTGTGACGAAATATCATCGGCCATCTCACTTATGCGTCTGCCTACTGTGTTATCTGACAAAGGCACACAATCTATCTTCCGTGCCGCTTCCTCTCCAAATAACTCTTTGACGATGTCTTTGGTAGCTGATAATAGCAATGCTTCGCCTACTGTGTGCGGCTTCTTAGCACGCGCGATGTGAAGTGATGCCAAATATGACGCTTTTAAACACCTCTCAGGGACTGATGCTTGCTGCCGAAAAAGACTGGCCTGCCGGGCCAAACACAACTCCTGATGTTTGAAATAGTCTGTCGATTTTTCTGCCTCATTGGGATGTTTTTGCTGTAGATGACGTTTGACCTTGGATGGTTTCATGCATTCATTGGAGAGAATCTCTTGACAAAGAACACACTGGGGTCTATCGACTCCCTGCTTTAAAGTACAGGTAAAACCAAACGCAATGTAAGATTTGTCATATTTTCTGCTTTTTGCCTTAGCATTCGCCAAGTCAGATTTGCATAAGTTGCTTGCAGGAGCGGGGTTCTTTAAAAATCTTTCCATCATCTGTAGCTACTGCACAGCCGCTAATTGCTCCATTCAACTGTAACGTTACGTTATGCAAAATGTTAAAGAGCGCAAAGGATTTCGGGATAAACTCATTGCAATTAATAATAAACTTATATAAATACTAAAACTAAATATAGATTATTAATTTAGTCATTAATAATTTTAGAATTGGAAATATTTTTTTTATATTATTTAAAAAAATAATATGTTTTGTTTCTGCCAAGTTTTCGCGGACCCCCTAGCGCCCTCTCGCGGCCCACTGGGGGTCCGCGGACCCCAGTTTGAAAACCCCTGCAGTAGATAGATGCAAATATAACACCATCTGTACACTTTGTAGACAAAAAGCTACCGACTTCCATGACAAACAAAGTAGATACATTAAAAACAATGTAGTTATTACAAATTAAGTCTTTTATTTCTTTGTATAATAATAAATAATGACAATTCCTTCCCATTTTGTAGATAGAGAATATTGCGCTGTAAATATTCACATTCTTTAATCATTGATATATTATTTATGAACTTTGAGAGAGAGAGAACAAAAACTATAGATGCATGATGTGACATTTTACACCTTCTGAAGCACACAGAGATGTTGCATGATAGAAAATACAAAGTTGTGCTTATGACGAAATGATGCAAATAAAGGCATACCAGTTTTTAAAAAAGTTAGCAATACATTTGTTTTATTTAAAACATTCGAATGCATTTTTATATGAACACCAAGTAATACCAAAACCTTTAAAGCAGTATTACAAATATTCTCATGAATAATCTCAGCTCTTTACACATTAGCCACAATTATGTAATACATTATTGTGCACTTTTGAGAGGATGAATAGAGAGTCTCTGCGGTAACAAAAAATACACCCTGCTTCGAATCTCCTTGGTTTTCAGTGAGTAGAGGATAGGATTCACACAAGGTGTGAGGAGAGATGTCATAGATAAACACACTGATCTTACGTTAGAGTTTATAATATACCCAAATAACCCAAGACTGAAGATAATCACAATGGGAAAAAAGAATAGGGCCACTAATATGAGGTGCTCAGTGCATGTGGCCAGTGCTTTAAAGCGGCTCTGGTTATTCTTCATTCTGAAAACAGCATACAGTATACCCGCGTATGTGAGGAAAATAAAAGCAAATGGTATAATAACAAAAAGTATATTTGAGGCAGTGCCAAAGTTAAACTGAGATGCCGTGTCGCTGCAGGCAACTCTTAAAACAGGAGCGTAATCACAAAAATAGCTGTTGACCTGGAGAGAGCCACAGAATGAGAGAGCTGGGATGGATAAAGTGCCGTATAGTGATATACTAAAAGAAAGGAACCAGCTTACACAGATAATATAAGTCATTCTGGTGTTTGTGTTTATGGATTCGTGTCTTAAAGGAAAACAGATGGCAATGAACCGGTCATAAGAGAGAATACACAGGGAAAGTGTCTCTAGCTCTAAAAACGTATAGTAAGTGTACATTTGCACAAGACACAGCTTGAACGGCATAAAATTGTCAAGAACGATGTAAATCTTAATCATGCCAGGCACCAGAGAAGTGCTGAGAATAAGATCAACCACAGCCAGATTACCAACAGCCATGAACTTTGGCACATGCAGACGCTGATCATAGACAATAATGGACATCAGAAAGACATTGCATATGACTGTGATCACATACAGCACGGTGAGGAACATGACATAGACATTACTGTAAGGCACTGAACTCAATGCGACAATGTAAAATCCTGCAGGCTGTATGATGGAGCTGTTTTGACCAGAACTGATGGCGTTTTGCATTGCTTTCCTCTTTATACAATCTTCTTAGCAGTGTGTGTTGCTTTCACTGCTAGAGAAACCTGCGAGAAACATTCACAAACACCCAACGCTGTACAAATCTATTCTTTTATCACACAGGCCTTTATCACAGGATGCAACAAGAAAAATAACAATGAAAGATACACTTAATATGTTACAATGATTGCTGTGGTCATACACTGAATGAAAACAGACCACACTGCTGTCTTCTCTGCAGTTTTCACCTCTGCTTCACAGTCTGGGGTCGCTGTGAATCCTGAGTGTTAAACAGAGAATCTATGGGCAATATATTGTCCACTTTGTCCTCCAGAGGAGTCATTAGAAAAGAAACAACAATAACAACTGTAACTCTTCAGAGAACACATTCATTAGCATGTTTAGCTACACTAATGTGAGATTACTGATGATCACTAATTATGTGTTTCGGTTAATTTCTTTTGGTTAATTTTGTAACAGTAAGCACAACAACAACAAAATCTCCCGAAGGGATAAATCAAGGTCACATTACAGAGGTAAAATCAAATATATGAATAAAGCTAAACAATCTAAAATGAACTCATCCTTTTGATTTATTTTGTAAGAAGCTAAATTATCATTTGCATTTGTTTATTTCAAGAGTTCACACTTAGATACTGTTTGACAACTTGTTAGCAAGTTAGCAGGTTTGGCATGCTGTCCCAGGAGAGAACCCTGAGCTCGGAGATAGTTGAGTCCAGGGCTCCCGCCAGGTCCATAAAGCATGTGAGGGGAGTACAAGGTCAGGTTTTCTCGAGAGCTCCCCTCGGCAAAAGAGGAAAGGAGGAGAAGGGGTGGATGGGGGGTTTCTTCGGAAAACGAAGATAGGGGTGTAGATCTTAGCTAGGTTATTTATAGTGAGTTTGGATCGATCCGATTAGCTAGCTAATGAGCGTAGATGAGTGGCCAGCTGCAGTCAATCACATCACGTGCTCCTCTCGAAATTAGTTTGTGAAACTTCATATAGAAAAACATGTCTTTTTGATTCAAGAAGGTCCATACTGACTCCAAAGGCAGATACTGATAAGATCAGGGCCTGGTATTTGGACTTTGGGGGTTTTATGATGTGGTCACATGTTGATTGGTCAGTTTGAATGTCCCAGCATTTGGGCTTTAGTCACATGGTCAAGAAAGATACAAAATAGGTGGTAAACTTGGGCTCTGGCTCTTTTCCTGGCCTGTCTTTTCCTGCTCTGCTCCTCTCCTCCTCTGGAGTCTATCTTCTCTGACTCTACTGCAATCAGGCTAACTTCTGGGCCTGCTCTCTTTGTCTCTCTCTCCCTCCCTCTGTGTCTCTCCTTCTACCTCTGGTAACTTTAATTTTACATTTAAGCTGGGTACAATTTTTACCATATGTTTTTATCATTTAACATTTTGTCATTTTATACAGTTATTTTGTAATTAATTCAGTTGTAACCATAGAGAATTATTGTCATTAAATCATTTCATTTTCAAGTATTTGTGAATTACTTTTGTTTTAACATCAACATTTAATTATTCCATATTGCAATACAATACAATCACATAATATCGATGCTCTCCCACATTTATAGCAATTAATACTGCTCTTATTTCCATTTTTGGTATGAGATTGCAGAAGAATGGTTTGACTAGAAATGTACAGTTTTTTACCATCATGCTGATCACTTTTAGTCACTCGGCAGAACTACAGTTCGAACCGCTGTGGTTTAAAAACTATTCTTACAATTTTATGCAATCAACAAAATAAATAAAAGATCACCAGCTCTTTACTCTATGCAGATTTATTTACATATATAGCAACAAATTTTAACCAAAGTGCTTTACAAATCAAACAACACACAGAAGCTACAGTAAACTATGTAAAATTAATTACAATCAAATGCAAAAGGCAAAAGATGATTTTTTAAAATGAGATTTGAAGATTTGGAGGAGCAGGATCGGATATAAAACGATCAACTATTCCACAGATGAGGGGCTGCCACAGAAAAAAGCTTATGCAGTCTCAATTTGATTTTATTCAAGACTTGGGAAAAACCAGCTAAAATGTTTGTGCTGACGGAAGGCTTCTGGACAAAGAATGCAGGCTAAGAAGCTCACTAACTGGTTAACCAGACCACCTTTAAAAACAAATAACAACAATTTATGCTGAATGCTAGATTTGACTGGGAGCCAGTTAAGGAGAAGCACTTTAGCAACGAGACCAGCAGCGTGTAAGTACATTTAGACTTGTTTTCAGTTGTTTGTGTATGGTTCGAGGACACTTAGACTTGTTTTCAGTTGTTTGTGTGTGGTACTAGAAAGTTTACTCACTGTTTCCTTGGTTACTGTAAGAGCTTGTGTGTGGATCGCGGACGGTTTCGCGCCCCCCGCCTCAGTTTCTGGTGTTTTTACTCTCGAGTCGAGTCCAAGCGCCAGGTAAAGTGTATATATTCAGCGCATAGGTTTAGTTAGTAGGAGAAGCTATTTAGCAACGAGACCAACAGCGGTTAAGAACATTTAGACTTGTTTTCAGTTGTTTGTGTGTGGTTCTAGGACACTTAGACTTGTTTTCAGTTGTTAGTATGGTTCGAGGACACTTGTTTTTAGCTGTCTGTGTGTTGTTCTAGGAGACTTAGACTTGTTTTCAGTTGTTTGTGTGTGGTACTACAAAGTTTATTCACTGTTTCCTTGGTTACTGTAAGATTATTACAGTAACAGTACAGTAATAACAGTACAGATTATAAGATATTGTATGTGGATCGTGGACAGTTTCGCCCCACTTGTGTGTTTCACCACACTTTTCAAATGAAATGTCCAAACATTTTAGTTATTAAAATTTGATATTTTACTATACAAATTATATCCGGACTGTGTGAATGATCTCTGTTCTGATGAGCCCCAGGCTGCTCTCATCTCATGAGGTTAGGTGATAATGAGTGGAGACACAACATAAACACAACAATGATCAACTCAGAGTGAGCTAATTAATCTCCACAAACCCAGAGATGTCATAACACTCTCAGGACTTACGTGAAAAAGAGGAAGTAGAAAAAGAGCATCAGATTCCTCAGTCAGACGTCTGAATTATAAGAGGTCAATTGAGGTCAACCTAAATGTTTAGTTTATTTGTTCATTACTGATCATTTTCATACATATTCAATGAGCTAATCTCATCATGATTATTGAGGGTGGGAGAGAGGTCGTGATGTAAGGCGAGATCAAAGTCAGAATAAAAAGTGCATCATTTTCCACCACCATGATTTGTTTTAAGCTCGGCAAACAGAAACAGATTTTAGTATGAAATATCCTGCCACAAGGTAGTTGTTCCAGATTTATATCATACAAAAATGAATATTCTATCACTATTTACTTGCTTTCAAATTGTTCCAGTTTAAATTGATATTGCTTTTCTTTTAAAAAACAAAAGGATTTCCATCAAATATCATTATTTCGATTTTGTCAAGCATTCAAATTTCATATCAGCAACACAAAAGTAGTCAATATGTCTTATTTGTGACTTTCTAACTGTTTTGAAATTCTACAATAGCTTTACACAATAATATGAATTCATAATTGTGTGAAGAGTTCAGAGATAGCAAAAGCACACAAATCCTTTACTTAAGTAGAAGTAAGATACTCATGTTTAAAACGACTTTGGCTAAAGTACTCATTACACTTTTGTACTCAAGTAAAAGTAACGAAGTACGGCCTCAAAAATGTACTCAAGTAAAAAGTACCCAATACTGCTATACGTTTTACTTTTACCAGGTAGGTAAATATCCGGTTTCCCCCATGTATCATTATCCTGATGCAAACTCAACGTTCATTGTGTAGTTTTGCAGCTGTTGGATCAAAACAACAGCTGCCATTCATTTAATATTGCCACTCCAAAAATAATTCAGTAGGCCTGTATATCTTTACAAACAATGTATTACATGTTACATTGAATTCTGTCCAAAATACAATGAATTTTTTGTTTGAATATCTTTTATTGAACATTTTTATTTGCAAACTTTATTTTTTTTGCTTTAGCAGCTCTCATACATAACTCGTCATTTTAGTGCTTTTTTTTCCAAGCATAGAAGACTGCGACACAGTTTGTGGATGTTCGTTGAAATTGCAGATTTGGGAAACGCCAAATCAATCATCTATGTTTGTAACAACGCAACTTGCGACCTTAGTTGGCTAACTAAATTGTTTTCAGAAACACACCCCTGTGCAGCACACAAAGATCTGATCTCACCATCATCCTGAATGAGGTGTGAAATTAACATCGAGCCTGAAATACATATACACTGAAAAAAATTAGGGATTATTCCTTGGATTTACAAAATTTTTTACATTAAGTGGTAAACAATTTGTTTGGGGTGAATTTAAACAAACAAATTAAGTTGAACATTATTAAACTTAGTTTGTTTGTTCAAATTCAACACAAATAAATTGTTTGCAAAAGTTCTGCATGCAACACTTTTTCAGTGTATATTTTACATACAAATATGTTTCTTTCTATTACAAAACTATTAAAAGACTTGCACTTTTTGATAGGAAAGATTTCATACTGTATATTTCAACTTCTGATCTGCAAGGTCTCAAACAGCTAACAGAATGTTCTTTATCTGAAATCAAATTAATACTGTAAATTACTTTGTGAATTTTACAAATACAAGAGATACAGAGATTTCACCCAAAAATTGTAGATTTACTCACTATTTACTGTGGTTTTACACCTTTATAAGTTTCTCTCTTCTTTTAAATACAAAGCAAGTTATTTTAAATAAAGCTGAATGCCTGTAAAGATGATCATCGAAAAAAAAAATACTAAGAAAGTCAATGGGTTTCAGATTTCTTCAAAATATCTTTCTTTGTGGTTTGGAGGAAGTGAAGCATGAGGAAATGATGACAGTTCAGTTTTCAGTTTTGAGTAAACTATCCCTTTAAAGGAACGATAGATGCAGTAACCTTTTGTTTATTGTGAATTGTTGCTATTGAATGCTAATAATTACTAGATAACCACAGAGCGAATGCAGAAATGGAGATGTAAAGTTATGCATTTTAATATCAATCAATATGATCACAGAAAGCCTTGAAGAAAACATTATAAATGATCTCATCACTTTACACTCAAGCCACAACTATGTTGTAACTTAATGCCCATTCTTTAGAGGATGAACAAATAGTCTCCGGGTAAACAAAGAATAAACCCTGCTTCGAATCTCTTTAGTTTTCAACGAGTAGATGACAGGATTCACGCAGGGCGGGAGAAGGGATGACAAAGACAAACACACCAAACCTACATTGGGGCTCCAAATAATTCCAAAAAATGTGAGATTGAAGATAATCACAATAGGAACGAAGTATAAGCACACTAATACAAGGTGCTCTGTGCATGTGGCCAGTGCCTTGAAACGGCTTTGGCTGCTTTTCATTCTAAACACAGCTCTCAGTATCCCTATATAAGTAAAGAAAATAAAAATTGAAGCTACCCCTATAAAAAGTATAGTTGCTGCGGTGGCATAGTTCAACTGTTGTGTTATGTCACTGCAAGCAAGCACTAAAACCGGAGTATAATCACAAAAATAGCTGTTCATCTCATTAGAGCCACAAAAGGATAGTGTAAGGATGGAAAAAACAGCATAGAGTAAAGTAACAACACAAAAGAACCAAACTGCACTGATTATATAAGCCATTCTGCTGTTTGTATTTATAGATTCGTGTCTTAAAGGGAAACAGATCGCAATGAACCGGTCATAAGAGAGAATACACAGGGAAAACGACTCTAGGCATGTACAAGTATAGTAAATGTACATTTGCAAAAGGCAGAGATTGAAGGGCACAAAATTATCCAGAGCAATGTAAGTCTTTATCATGCCTGGCACCAGAGCAGTGCTGAGAATAAGATCAACCGCAGCCAGATTACCAACAGCCATGAACTTTGGCACATGCAGACGCTGATCATAGACAATGATGGAGATCAGAAAGACATTGCATATGACTGTGATCACAAACAGCACGGTGAGGAACATGACATAGACATTACTGTAAGGCATTGAACGCAAGCCAACGATGTAAAATCCGGCAGGCTGAATGAGGGTGCTGTTTGAAGAAGCGATGTTGTTCTGCATTGTAGCCGTTTTTTTGCGACCTGGCTTTTTTAAAGTGTGTTTTGCTTTCAGTGGATGGGAAACCAGATACCTGTGAGAAAAGCAAAGCAATGCGAAACAAAAAGCCTGTGGTTTACAAATACCTGTTATTTGTTCAGCTTTAAACAACATTCAATGAGAAATCTAATGATTATATATTTAGCATTTTACACTTTTACTACACCGAGCCGGTCTAGTGATACTTACATGAGAAGTAGTTGTGGTGGTTTGTAGATGATTCTGAAGCTTCTGCTTCACAGCAGAAGATCTAGAGAATATTTTCAGGCAATGGGCTATATTGTAAAGGTTTTTTCCTCCAGAGGGGTCATTAAATGGGAAAGAAGCTCCGGTTAACAGTCTTGAGAGAAAAGACATTCATTAGTGTTTTTACTTCACAAATGTGATCTTATTGATGGTATTACTAATTGGTTTAAGTGTCACTAATTAGTTTGCTTGTTTTTGAGCTCATTTTTGTAACAACAATAAAATTGGATTAAATTGTTATCTCTTTAATGACCTCAAGAGGCAATTTGGTTCTCAGCAATTGTCCCCTTGCTAAACCAGGGGTTTTCAAACTGTGACATTGAGAAGTGCACTCGAGTAAATTATGATGACGATTCTTATGCGTTCACTAGAGGGAATAATATGATTAACGTTAGCTCTACAGCTAACTATCAGGCACCTGCAGAGTTAATGCATTCCAGTAAAATATATACAAATAAAACAGAGCGGGTGATTTTTAAAACTAATGGCGGTGAATGAATGAAAGTAAAACTGGTGAGCGTCTCAAAAAAAAGTGCCCCTCTGAATCAAATCAGCAGGATGCCCTTCTGGATCTTTCACTTCCTTTGAAGACTACTGACAACGTCATGGACATCAGTAATAGTTATCTGCCTTAATCTGAATAAGACAATAATATAATTACGTGAAGTGCTTTTTGAATGTTGCGTCACCAGACTATTCAAGTTTCCTGCAGAGTCTCATCTGGGTTGGGTGTTTCATCTTATATTTGTTGACTTTAACTGCAGTTCGACAGTTTAACTTTCACTTATGAACATTTCATTCATGCCCCCGTGACAAACTGAGGTGTTAGACGTGAATTATTGATACCGTACGTCGAATGGAAAGAAAAAAACTTCCGCATTTCGTGATGTGTGTGTGTGGTCCTTTACTGACAGACGTGTGTGTGGATCTTTTCACAAAATGCGGTGAAAAGTCCTACATGACAGTAATAGACTGATTGCGGTGTTTACTTCAATAATGCCACTAATATCTGCATACTCCACGTCTTAATTCCATTTCTGTTTAGTTCAGTTATGTATTAATCAGATGAAAGTAATCAAAAATCGCTGTTTACATGGTGACTCTTAACTAGAGTTTTGTCTTAATCCTATTGAAATCGTATTGTTGCCAATGTAAACATACTCAATGTACGACTCAACCACACCGTCAGGGCTTTGCGAACTTGGCTTTGCGAAGCAGCATTTTCTGTATGTACGTACATCAAGAGCAAGTATGCTATGGCTCACACTTATTGACAGTGGAAGATGATTTACGGTTAGTCGTGTCAGGAATCCGACCACAGATTAGCATGTTGTGCTCACAGAAACTGGCTCAGCCATCACACTGAATCAGGTAAGGTATTTGTTTCAATGTAATAAATTCTTTAAATGCACTTTAAATGCAGCAAGTACTATGTGAATGATGTTTGAGTGTGCATTATTATTTTGGCTCGAGGGAGGGGTGCCGGAGGTGGGGGGTGTGAGTGAAATTGGAAAAAACTTGGTGGGGCGTGTGTCCTAAAAATTTGAAAACCCCTGCGCTAAGCCACACCCGAAAACCGCCACACACCAATCATGGCTTAGCAACCCAAGCTACGCGCAGGAGGCCTGTCAATCTTTCAAGCAAGGGAAACAAACTAAAGCATATGGATTGTGCAAATCTATCATAAAAGATTAGACAGGGTGGTAGATTTTTTTTTCATTTCAAAAACCTTAAACCCAAAGGGAGAAATGCCACCGTGGATCAAGCTCTCCGAGGGGCGCTAACGGAGGGTAGTTAAGTTGGTTTTGTTTTCGATATTCCTGACACATTCAGTAATAGACTGCAATAACCCACACACCTCTTAAAAGATTTAATTTTATACAAGAATACGAAGCCGGTAATGTTTTCCAGCTGTCTGTTTCAATTTTTTTTGCTCGATATTATATATATTATGAGCACTGCTTTGTTAAAGCCCTCGCCATAGTAGTCATATAATAGCAATCATTTTTCCATCTGTTTCAAGCTACAGATATTTAATATTACAAATCAACAGAACAAAACCAAGATGTATTCGCAATCTAAACATTGCGATCAATATACTTCACTCATAGCTGTTTTTCAGTCATTTCTATCCCTCACGGCCATGTCAGAGCTACAATTCACAGATGTTAAAAACATAACAAAGGAAATATATTCAAAATATATCCATAATATATTTAAGCAATATACAGTGCATACAAGGAATAACGTTGACTTCATTTTCTTTTTTATTGACGGTTGACATACAAATTTGGAGTTATTTTCTGCCACCTACAGGTTAGGAGTGTGGGTCAAAAGTGACATATTTACCCATGTAAGGCTGCTTTTAAATTCTATTTCATATACCAGTCTCCCTAAAACATCATTAACGAAGTAGTGGATTATATCTCCTATTTCACTTAAAATATTATTCAAATCTACGTCTTCATTGTTGATGCGGCACTGGCACTGATCCACCGCCTCACAGCCCTCCTCCCCCGTCCACTGTTAACTTTCACTTTGATCTGCGACTCCCCAACTCTCTTCACTTTTGTCCGCGACAACCAACCCCCACCCTGGCTCGTAACTTACGTCCGCGACACCCCTCCGCTATCCAACGCCCCGCTATCCCCCACACTCCCCAGTCAATCTAGTGTGTGCCTGTGAGTTTTGAGGGAGCCTATATTAAATAACGAACATAACAAAAACTACCTGCTAATGCACACAGTTACTGTTGATTAACAAAACAAAGTTTAATAATAAACACAATGTGTCAGAGACCCTTCAAAAATGTTTAACTCAACAATGAAACATCAAACATAGATTAAAGATTGTGTATAGTCGATCAAATGAGCTTAAACAATTAAAATAATGCAACAAATATTTGTTTGGGCCTGAACTACAAAACTAAGTAAAGTTTATCTATAAACTCATTTCGAGAGGATCACGTGCTTGTGATTGCTTGCGGCTGGTCCCGCACTATTCAATTTGTAATTTACCACTCAGACGATTCCTAAGCCACTATAAATAACCAGAGTTTCATAAAACAGCCATCTTCATTTTGAAGAATCCCCCTTCCACTCCTACTCCTTTCCTAGATGGGTGGCACGGTGGCCCAATGGTTAGCACTGTTGCCTTACAGCAAGAACTTCACTAGTTTTAGTCCTTATGCCAGCCGACGTTTCTATGGAGTTTACACGTTCTCCCCGTGCTCACGTGGGTTTCCTCCGGGTTCCCGTTTCCTCCCACTGCCAAAAACATGCAACTTAAGTTAATTGACTAATCCAAATCAACACCATAGACATGCTCCTAGTAAATAGTTATCTTTTAAGAACAATCACTATCTGTTCACCAGCTACTACATCAGGAAAGTTCTCGAGATCTACCTGAGGTCAAACTCCCCTCTCACCTTGCAAACGGGAGGGAGCCCCGAGCTCTAGGATTTTATGAGCTCAGGGCTCTCTTCTGGGACAGCATGCCAATCAAGCTTTATAATCAATCATTAGCTAAGTGTGAACTTTTGAAAAGTAAATACATGCTACGAAACACTATTATGGTGGAGCTTACTATCAACTTCGATATCAATGGCCCTGGGAATAAGTAAGGGTAAGTAAATATTTTATTTAAAGTTCCTGCGTCTTGTATGGTCAGGAAAACGCGTCCCTACAATATTTGTAAAGGCATTTTCATCTTCCTTATTGTTTATTTTTTTATCCTTCTTCATAAGTCACATTTAAATGTTTCAGAAATATAGAGCTTTGAATTGTTAGTATTCCCTATAGCTAAAATGAAATTGGGAACATTCATGAACATGACAGAGGTCCTAAATGAAATAATAAAAAAAAAATACAGATAACTTTTCTATTGGAATTATGAGATTCCAAAACATTACCTAAATCAATAATATTCAAAAGCACAAACAAGTTAGAATACATATTTTAAATATTTGTTTTACAACAAATTAGTGCGGACACAAGTTATTTTTTCATACTTTAGATTGAGTACATTTTTTCTTGTTCAATCAATGCGTAAAAAGCAGTGCTTGATTTAAGGTATGGATATAGTGAGTAATTAAACACATTATTGTGGGAACCATTTCAATTTCCTTTGATTTAGACAGAAAGCAGCACCTGTAAAGTTTCTCTTTAGTGATCAGTGTGGCTGAAATAACATGGTCGTGTTTACTGTTGTAATTAAGACCCCATAATTGAAAACTGTTGCGTCAGCAAATCTTGAGACAGAAACAAATCATGTCTGGTGTGTGTGAATTATTTTTAGCCGCCCTAATGAGCCCCAGGCTGCTCTCATCTCACAAGGGTAAGTGATAATGACCTTAGCAGAGACACAACATAAACACAACAATGATCATCTCAGAGTGAGATAATTGATCTCCCCAAACTCAGAGATGTCTCAACACACTCAGGACTAACATGAAAACAGTTCCTTTTCATTTGATGCATCTGCAATTAAGAGGTCATCTGAGGTCATCCTAGATTTAGCATATTTGTTCAATATAAATGATCAGTTCATATTAAGTAAGTAAAAATATGTCCATATTGCATGGAGTCAATCTAGGGCCATATATACTTATGCTAACATAAAAGTTTCGCAAACAAAATAAAGTATTGAGCAAAACATTTGTAAAATAATGCAAATTAAAACAAAATAAAATAAAAAATATATAACAATCAGGACACTTAAGTTTTGAGAAATAAAAATGAATTTTTTACACAAAAATAAAGAACTGCAAATAAAAATAAAGTAGTGCAAAAAAAAAAATTGCAACTTTTATTAAACATATAAAACATTTACATATAAAATTTGCTAAATATATTTTTTCCAGTACTGCCTTTACAAAACCTCTCGAGTCATTTGCATTGCTCATTTTGATTTGTTTTTCAGTTAACCTTGAGTTTGCGATGATGTTTTCTTTTTGCATTTTACATTTCTGTGCATTTCACTTTCTGGCCCTGATTTGACAAGGGGGCCTCCTATGAAGTGACGTCATCAGCTGGAGACATTGTGACACGAAGGAAATCAGCCATGAATCGCAATCATAAATCTAATCAAGATAAAGTTAAATACCTGAATGTTTTGTTTTTTGGGAGCTGTTTGAATCGTCAAACAGTAAAACTCGCAAATCACACCGGATGCACCTCGGCACGCAGCGCCATGCATTTTAGAATTGTAAACATAGGTTTACATCAGGGTACGCATATCAGAGCCGCAAGTCAGTGGCTGTCTGTGGTACCAAGCTATGACTCAGGACCCTGTTCATATTTCTGCCATGCCACAGAGCGACATCTGAATAATTTAATTTTAAATAGCATGACGTGTCTGTCCTTAAAGATGGAGTCTACTTTCGCTTTGTGAATCAGTGACTTCAAGAAAAAGAACAAACCGCTGGATGCCAACATTATTCGGACAAAAGCAAAAAAGCTTTATGAACCTTTTGCTGACAGCGATGAATGCTTGTGCCTGACAACAAGTTTTGATCTTTGGTCTCATTCTATAATACTGGACCTATTTTATATGAATGTTTGAACTTTAAGAGTGTTTAAACTAGAAAGAAAAGTGTGAAAATAGTAATGCCTGTCTGAGAAGAGTGTATAAAGTGTGTAGTGAGTGGTTTTACAGACTTAAAACATCTATAATAATTGTAAAAAGTAAAGCTGACTACTTTGCAGATTTCACCCATTGCAGGTTATTTTTAGAATGCAACTCCTGTGATAAACCACTTTAGGTACCACTTTATAGGGGTATTTTTTCAGAATGAGCCTGGGTTTGATGTGGTCACATATTGATGCTTCATTGGTTTGAATGTCTCAGTATTTAGGCTCTGTTTATATAGTGAATGAAGGGACAAAAGTAAATAGAAAATTTAGATCTGTCTCTTTTCTGCTCTGGAGTATTTCCTTCTTCTCTGGCTCTACTGCTATTTGGCCCAACTCTCTCTCGGGTAACTTTATTTTACATTTAAGATAGGGTAAAATTAATATCATATGTTATTATTATTATTCCATGTTTTATAATTATATACGGTTATTTTGTTACTATTCAGTGTTAATTTACAAGTATTTTGTGAATTTAGCTTGGACAACTCATTGTTCCATATTGCAATACAATACAATCACATAATAGCAATGCTCTCTCACATTTTAGCCTCTAAAACTGCCCTTATTTCAGTTATAAATAGGTATATATAAAAAGGTTATTATAGGTATAAAACTGTAGAAGAATGACTATAGGAGAAGAATTGTAGAAGAATTGACTAGGAATGTACAGCTTTTCACCATCATAATGATACTTTTTTAAGCCATTCGGCAGAACTATAGTTCAAACCGATGTAGTTAAACCCATTCTTAGACTGCTTTTTGTAAATATATATTGGTCCAGGCTGTTAATATATTTATGTCTTCTTCATATCTCCTTCATATCTTCACTTCTGATCTTTTCTAAAGTGACTGAACCCTCAATCCGCAATTGAATACCACATTCTAATGACTCCCAAAACAACCTAATTTGCTCCAAATAGTGACAGTATTAATGTAGCTAATTTGTTTGTCTTATTAGGGCAAGTCCATGACAGAAACAAATTAAACCTCGAGAGTGTGAATGATCTGCCCTAATGAGCCCCAGGCTGCTCTCATAAGTGATAATGACCTTAGAAGAGACACAACATAAACACAACAATGATCATCTCAGGGTGAGATACTCTAATTGATCTCTCCAAACCCAGAGAGATGTCTTTACCCTCTCAGGACTTACATGAAAACAAACAAGAAAAAAAGAGTTTAGTTTGTTGGACTGAGGTCAATCCTAGGTTTTAATTTGATTTCCTTTTCATCTGATAGCGATGAGTTTATCTATATTTTGATTGAGTTGGCTGAAGTAAAGCATGGCGAAATAAAAAATCAGATGACTATTAATGATGTGTTGCATCAAATGTATCATCGTCTGCCGTTGTGTCTCCACTGGATTTCATTTGACAGAAGCTTTATTTAGACAGAAATCTGACATTACAATATCTGTCAAAACACATTATTGCCAATGAAACTATTGTTTTGTCAACTGGCATCCGAAAATGTAACCCTATATACATTTCTGGAGATTGCAAATGATGTAGCCAAAAGTGCAGTACGTATTGCTGCATTTCATCTATGAAACTAATGCTAGAGGGTGGTATGGTGCTGTTCCTTCTCACGCTTACCAGCTGACCGCTGACCTCAGTATGGCAGCTTTTTTGCTGTTACCCGTTTGCACAGGGGCTTGCAAGGTATGTCGATGGACTTGAGACGCAGAACTGAGTTGACCACTATGAAGGGGTTTGAGTCCAATGAAGAACGGTTCCAGAAAGCTAGGTTAAACAAAAACAAGCTAGTAAATAAACAAGTATATAACAGGGTGAGAATGTGTTAAAATCTGAAAAACATGGTAAAAATCAGGCGATTGCTTTTCTTTTTCTATATTGCTTTACAAAACACTGTTTATTGACTATCTACAGACTATTGGTTGGTTTTAGGAAAGTGGGTGGGCGCTGGTTAATCGGTGCTGTTTAAAACACTATTGGATGGGTTTAGGGAAGGAGGAGGGTGGGTCAGTCGATTGGTCAGTCAGTTAGTCAGTCTGCAGCGGCCTCTAGTGGATTTACATGGTAACAGCAGCTATGAATAGCACTTGGTGAATGAAATGTGACTGATGATGGTAAATTTAATTAAATAAATTAAATTTATTAGCATTTTGTGAAGAAAAGTATTTATTATTCTAGTAAATACAGTCTTTATTATTAAAGCCTTGTACTCAAATAGGAAGATTATTGTCAGAAAGGGATTTTAACTACAGCGGTTCGAACTGTGGTTCTGCTGATTGAAGTTATCAGTATGATGGTGAAAATAAAATTATTTCATGACAATTATATTAAATAAAGTCACCCGAGAGAGAGAGGGAGAGACAGGGGGAGGGAGAGAGAGAGAGAAAGAACAGAGAGTCGGCCCCAACGAGAGCCTGATAGCAATAGAGTCAGAAGATTCCAGAACAGGAGAGGAGCAGAGCAGGAAAAGAAACCAGTGCAAAGTTTACCACCTATTTTGTCTCTTTCTTGACCATGTGACCAAAGCCCAAATACTGAGACATACAAACTGACCATTCAACACGTGACCACATCGTAAAAACCCCAAAGTCCACACTCACATTAACCAGACCCTGATCTTAACAGAATCTGCTTTGGGAATCTGTATGAACCTTCTTTGTGAAAAAGACATGTTTTGCCAAACAAACAAATGCTCATTATAATTTACATTCCTAAATTATGATTATTGTGCTTCAAATGTATTAAATTTATTATTTTTTTAAATGTATTAAAAGAGATACAGCTTAAAATGTGCGTTGAAATCACATAAGATCAAGAGTTCTTGAATGTTAACTTCTGAAAAACTTCTACTGAATATAGGTCTAGTTGCTTGGCCGGCACTATGCTAATGTGTTCCTGGTGCATGAGAGATAATATAGATTTATAATGACTGGCTGTCCCAGCACTATAGAGAATGAGCTGGCACAAAACCAGAAGAGCACAAAGGCTACAGTTCGCCATTATTAAAGAAAATAGCCTATTTCAACGGGTTTCATTCTTTATCCTTTGCTCGTTTTCTTCTCTTTTTTTTGCTGCGGTTGGCATAAATATTTGACTGTTTCCTCAATTTTAGAAAGCCAGTGAATTGGACAAAGTCATTTCGAATTTCAGTCAGGCTTGCAGGGGCAATGGACTCTGAGTCAGAGGCCTAATTCTTTACACACGGAGAGTGAACTCGTCTGAGATGCAGAGAGACTGAGGTCTGGAGAAGGTCATGTGCGATTAATATGTCTGCAAGATAAAACCAGGGTGGGAAAGAAGGGTCGCCTGCTGAGGCATTAAGTATTTTTTGCTCTTTTTTTTTTTAAAGAAACACAAATTTTCCAACTGGGTTAAACAGTTGTTTTATCATGTATGAAATCATTCAGTTGATCAGCAGGTCTGGCAGGAGCTCTTTTAGCCACATTAGCCTGGAAAATAGCGACTTCAGAGAACAATCTCAGAAAGGGGGATTCTCAAAATACCTTAAAACTTGTGATTCTGATGTTGGCCAAGAATTCTGCAGGTGTCCATATGTGCTGATGGAATCAGTTCAGGTCTTAAAGAAACAATCCACTCCAATTTTACGACTCCTCTACAGTTAAGCAGTTGACTAGTATTATTTTTCAATCCATTCAGCAGATCTCCAGGTTGGACATAAATACTTTTAGCTTAGCTTAGCATAAGTCTTTGAATTGGATTAGACCATTGGCATCTCTTTTACAAGTTTCAAAAAAGAATTAAAGTTTTTTTTTTTGTATTTTAAGCTTTAATATTCTCTAGTTACATCATCATCACAACAAACAGGCGTTGGGAAATTTTTATTTTCTTGACTGATATGTGTGGGAATACTCTCATTCTGGCATAATAGAGTAGCAGCAAAGTTTTTAAGAAATATCGGCCTAGAAAATAGCAACTTTTTATTTTTCATTGGTCTTAATACATGATGTAACTGGAAAAGCTTAAAATAGAAGAATATCGAAATTCTTTTTGAAATTTTTGAGAGAGATGCTAATGGTCTAATCCGATTCAATGATTTATGCTAAGCTAAGCTAAAAGTGAGATCGGCTAAATGGAGTAAAAATTAGTAAAACTCAACTCAACACAGCTTCATTGTGGATATGCACCCCTATCTACATTTCTGGAGAGCGCCAATTATGTAGCCAGAGGTAAGTGTGGCTGCATCTAGTCTTTAAAATGAATGCTACTGGGTGGTATGACACTGCCAACGGCTTTTGTTGCTTTTAGCGCTAACAGCTGACCACTAACCTCCATATGGACGACTTTTCCAGTGTTATCAGTTTGCCAAGTGGCTCGCTACATACTTTGGCGGACTTAAGATATGGAGTGGAATTCACCGCAATAACAGGGATTGAGTCAAAAAACAGTTCCAGAAACCAGGTAAAACAAAACAAAAAATGAATAAATAAATAAACAACAGGCTAAAAATGTGCTGAAATCACACATTTGTGATGGCGTTTCTGTTTCTAGATTGCTCTTGAAAAAGTTTGGGATCAGTTGGGTTTAGGGAAGGAGATGGGTCGGTGGGTAAATCTGTCAGTCGACAGCAAGCTGGCCTGTTCGCTGAAGTGTATATTGTGCCCTATGGTGGATTTACGCAAGAAGAAAATGTATGAGAGATTTGAGATCATCAAAAAGTGTACAAAGTGTCCCCTGGCGGATTTGCAAAAGCAAAAACTGCGAGGAGACGTACCTCAGGTTACTCTCCCCAGAAATGTAGACCTAGGTACATATCCGCAGTGAGCCTGGGTTGGTTTAAATGTAGGGGAGTCACAGTAAAATGAGTAATTGTAAAATTAAACGTAAAATGTGCCGGTTTCCTCCCAAAAATAGAGTGTTTCTTTAAGACTTGAACTGATTCCATCAGCACATATGGACACCTGCAAATGTCTTGGCCAGCATCAGAATCACAAGTTTTGAGGTATTTTGAGAATCCCCCTTTCTGTTCTCTGAAAACAATGAAATAATGCCTAAACAGGCAGGTAAATAAAAACTTGAACACTTGAGATTCTGTCAACATTCTCTCATCTTTCTCATACACGTTTCGCATATGTTTCATGTATTAATTTAACATATGAAGTTAATATGAGGTTTAAGTCATTTATAATTGTGTTCTGAAGAGACAAAATTAATTTATATCATGAACAGATTTAATTTGATTAAACATGATTTTGATTCATGAAAATAAACAGAATCTCAACCAAGACCTCATTCTTGCAGAAGAACCTGCTGTTCATCTCATAAAGCAATTATGTCTCTTCAGCAGACTTGGAGTAAACCACTTAATTCATATGGATTTTTTGCTTTATTAAAATACTGAAGTGTCTTTCATTTGAAGATTTTAAGCAAATCTCAGGTTTTGCATTAAACTACATCCAGCGTATGGACAGAAATCTCTCAGATTGATTAGAGTAACTTCATTTGAGTTCCAATGATGAACAAAGATCAGATGGAAATGAGCCAAGATGGAGTAAATAACAGAGGTTTTATTGTATTGTCAACAAGTCCTTTAAAGGGAAAATCCACCACAAAAGGAAAATGAATTTACTCAGTTTTACAGTAAGTGACTATGTCTTAATAATTTATTAAACATTTCATTATGTGTAATGGTTTCTTAAAATATTGTTTGCCTCACAGCAAGAACGTCACTAGTTCTAGTCCTTACCAAGCCAGCCGACGTTTCTGTGCGGAGTTTACATGTTCTCCCCATGCTCACCTTGATTTACCCCGGGTTCCCCGGTTTTCTCCCACCATCCAAAAACATGCAACTTAAGTTAATTTACTAATCCAAATCAGCACCATAGACATGCTCCTAATAGGTAGTTTTCTCTTAAGAGCAATCACTATCTGTTTATTAGCTACTACAGCAGGGGAGTTCTCAAGATCTACCTAAGCTCAAACTCCCCTCTCGCATTGTAAATGGGAGGGAGCCCCGGGCTCGAGGATCTTATGAGCTCAGGGCTCTCCCCTGGGACAGCATGCCAATCAAGCTTTATAATCAATCATCAGCTAAGTGTGAACTCTTGAAATGGTCAGTGTATCAATACTAGTTGCTTTACTTACCTGGTTTTCTCCTGTGATCCACAGTGTCTGCATCTCTCCTCCGTAGTGTGGCTTCTCTTTGTTCCATGTCTGGTCATCACGGCCTCCCCTGTGTCTGGTTTCCTTCGTTCCTTTATCGCCATATCCCTTCTCCAGTCATTTCCCTCCAACTTCAACCGTTCCTATCATTCATCTCTGGTTATTTGTTTATACTGCCATTCAATTCATTTAAACTGTTCATACTTACCATCCTTTTTGGGTCCCTTCTGTGATACAGGAGTACAGTTAAGTTCTGAAAGATAGTAAAGCATAAGCAACGCTGCCTTTCTGGGACAATGAGCCAATACCTGCTTTGGAGCAATCATTGTATAAATAAAAGAAGAAATATTCAACCATTTACTCAACATTGTTTCTTTGCAAAACCATGTTTATCTGTGAAACAGGACACAGAGGATATTAAACTCTTCATAAGCTTACATAAATGTACCATAGCCTTTATAATTAGTGCATTATTCCAAGTGGATTTATTTGAGTTCTCTTGAAAACAAGCCAGAATAAGTGGTAATTAAATGGAAAATAGCCAAAGCCTGCTAGAAACATTGACAACACATGCTAATTAGCATGTTACCCATTTTCATTTTTGTACGGCCTATCTCTCTTTTAATGCAAGCCTTTACCTTTTAGATATTGTTTTTCTGCAGCCCATTATAGGATAATGAAACCCCTAAACAAACCTTTTTTTTTACATTTTAAGATACAGTATACAGCTGTGCTCGAAGGTTTACATATCCCTTAAAAAAAATCGTATAGAATGTGATTAACTCCCAAACCCAGAGGGGGTGAAAACTTTTAACCAGAACAAATTTCCAATTTCTCTTTTTTTGTTGTTGTTATAACCTTTTTCCATTTAGCGCTGCTTATTAGAAATTACAAAAATACTTGCTCATGCCGGAAAACAACTGAAGTGCAATTTACATGAATCTTCAGATTAAGTTTTCACACCTCTACTCTGAATGCCTTGTGTTTCCTTCTGGAGCATCAGTGAGGGTTTAAACCTGTTTTAACAGTTGTGTTTGAGTCCTTCAATCATTCTCAGAGTAAAAAGATGAAACTAACAATCATACAGTCCTTGCCGGAAAGGGTTCAAATCTGCAGAAGATGCTAGAAAACTGAAGAGTCTGCAGGACAGTTTTTTTTTCTGAAGAAAAATAGTCAGTTTATCTGTTCAGAGCAAACCAGCGACTTGTAAACATCCATCACAAAGCAGAAAATGCAGATCATCAGGAAACCACACACAAAGAGAATGTAAACTGTTGCAGGGGGTTTATTTTAAAGGGTCACGAAACACCAAAACACATTTTTTGAGCTGTTGACAGTCGTATATGTGTCCCACACTGCTAAAAACACTATTAGGACACCTATATTTCGCTAAAAAGTGTAAATTGGTTGTTTTTGCGTTATTTCAAGCAAATTCGTACTTCCTGTTTGAAACGAATTTTTGAAGCTGCGTCACGGTCATGACATAATAGCGTGTATTCCAGCGTACAGACTGGGCGTCTGTGCCAGAGTGAGTCTTATTACGTCTTACAGTGTGATGCATTAATGCATGAGTAAGGCTTGGTTCAAACCAATCAGCGCGCTCTATTGTGCATATTAAATTAAATATTTAATATTCATTACTGTCATAGTGTTTAGACGAGCGTGAAGTGTTGCTTTTATAGTTTGCTGCAGTTAAGTGTTGTTTTCATTTTCTCTCTGTGAGAGCGCAGCTGGAGTCACGTGTGGATTAACAGTGTACGCGACGCGCGACTACAGTAACTTACGTGTCTAAGGAGGATTATTGTTTATCTGAGAGCTGTTCTCATCTGCAAACGCTGAGATCCGGATTCGCTTGTAGTCTCCTCTTAATAAAGACGCGGCTCTAGTTGCTGGTGATTGTCCTGTCTCTACAGATTTGGTAAGTGAGCTACCAGTGTTCTTTGTTTATTCAGTTCGTATTTTATTCGTATCAAACAAACTATTGCACTGAGTGTAAACATGTTAGCACTACAACCAAACTTTAACCTCGTGTAGGATTTTCGCCACATTTTGTGACCGGAATAACACACACGGCTTTCTGACGCTACCTGCCGAGTGCATCTAAGTTTCCTGAAAAAACCGCTTAGTCTTTTTTTTTTCTCTCATTCGCCGTGCGGTGTCAAACATTGCATGAAAAATACACGCTTAGAGCAGTTCCTCGAATCAAATATCTCGTTTGTCGTGAGGGACATGAATGAATTCCCTGAATGAAAGAGCCAAACTGCAGTTAAAGTCTACCTTTTAATAATTTGGCAAATAATTCGACTACAGATGTCCATGTAAACACAGTCACTTTGTCCCCTGTGGGTGTGTGTTTTGACTTTGAAATTCAGCGCGCCCAAATAGACACTCCCACAACATGCCTCTTTTCTTCCTCCGACACTCCCCCCTAAACAGAGCTGGACACGCCCACTGTTCTGACTTTTCCCAAAGTAGAGGTGTGAAAACACCCTGCTGAAACGAGGGGGTTTCAAGGCCCTTTAATAATTTCCTCTATGTTTTTGTCTTGGGAGATATTTGTAAACTTATTTTATGTGAAAATCTTAATCAGGACAGCACTAAATAACAAAAATAACACAACTTTTGTATGATCTCTATTATTTTGTTAAAATTATTCACGTTTTTTAAGGGGTGTGTTAGCTTTCGAGCACAACTGTAAATGTATACACTGTAAAACAAATATCTTGCGGCTGCAAATTTAGTTAAATCACGTGAACTTTCATAAAGTATATTAGCTAAAAATATTAAGTAAAACTTCATATAACTTAAAATTTTTTGCCAAAACCTAATTAACTTTGTCAAAATTAGTCTTGACTTTTTGTCATTAAATCTTTTACAGTGTATGTTGCATGTTGTTAAAAAAAGTAATATTTTCAACAGTGCCACAGCCATATCACCCTGCAGCCCAAAAGTGGTTAGTCACTGAAGCTAAGCAGGGCAGAGCCTGGTCAGTACCTGGACCTACACCACATGGGAAAACACGGTTGCTGTTGGAAGTGATGTTACTGAGGCACTCAGGGGGGCACTCAACCTGCGGTCTGTGTCAGTCCTAATGCCCCTGTATAGTGAAGGGGACACCATGCCAATGGTTATTTTAGCATTTTTGTAAGCAATTTCATTCATCTGCTTTTGTTTATCATGGTATACAGTCACCTTTTAGTAAATAAAAGTAAAAGAAATCAACAACTATATCTGAATGTAGCCAAAAAATACAGACTTGTCATAATATACATTAACAAAATAAGTAGTAGAATCGAATGTTGAAAGTGTACAATATTTGATAGGCTAAATGGTAGTTTCTGACTTTCACTTAACCCAAAAAAACAACCTCTCAAATATCTGTATTCCACATGCAGGAAACCATTCAGAGGTTAATGAAGCATAGGGTAAACATCAATAACACCAGCTTTATATTAAAAAAGATTCATACTCACTGGAGGAAAACAGGTTTGCACAAGACATTCATTTTTCTGTTCAGTGCCAACAGGATTTGTATCAGAGGTTGTGCCGTTACATGACTGACACTGTGTTGAAAATCAAATACCCGATCATCAAGAACCAAGTAATTAAACCTGTGCAAATGAATCAGGCTCAGGACTTGAAGAAGGGAGGATTTATAGGACATTGGCTTGCCCTCTTCTGGTTATGACCCTGATGAGATTAATCCCAGTACTGCTATAATTATGTCACAGATTTGTCTTCAGCCATGCCTCTGTTCTTTTATTAGCAGCAAATTGTCTCCAGCTATCATCAATATTGAGGAGGGAGAGCTTCATATATGGGCTACTTAAAGAGGGAGGTTGAGATTGAGCAGAAAAGATTGTGTACACATAAACTGAACATGCTTAACCCCAGTGTGCTGTTTGGGATGTTTTGATGCACTATGGGTGATTTTGAGGCTTAATTTGGCCACACGTTTCTCTGTGTTTCAGCAAATGGAAGGATTTTTGGTGAAAAATCTTATCTAGATATATATTTTGGAGAAATGCTTTGGATTTTTTCCAAAAACTCAATACACTGGGTAAATTGACTACCCTTTCATTCTGTTTGAGGCTGTTTTTGCCCCATTTTTCCATTATAATGGAAGTGGTGATAGTGAGGCCAGCAGGGGTGCTCAACCTGTGGTCTGTGTGGGTCGTAACACCCTAGTATATTGAAGGGGCTACTGCTCAGGGAGCGCCATCTATTGGATGACACATTAAGCATAGGTCATGATTTGTTGCTATTTTCAGACTAGTGCAACTGTAATTTTCACATTTTGTGGCACATTCCTTAAAAAGCAAATTCATTGGCGCCACTTTGTGGACTCATTGGTGTGCTGGTCTGTAAAGGAGGTGTGTTAAGGCGCATTGTTTGGTTGCATTGCTAATTTGAAAAACTGAAATAGATGGCATCATTGACCAACTAAAATCAGGTCTAAAGCCCAGTGCAAATCGCGTTAGTTATGCGCCTATGCAGGTCCAAACGCTTAATACACACAGGATGTACAGCAATACACAAATAAGTTTACATATGAAAAAAATATGATTAAAATGTTTCAAAAAGTATTATTTACTACATACAGTAGATGTAAAAACTCTTCTTCCATGCCTTTATGTCAGGGGCTTTTTCAGTTTATTCATGACAATTTGCATTTGTTTAATAATAATAATAATAATAATAATATTATTAGCAGTATTATTTATTATATTCATATTTATTTTTGTTTTAATAAAACAACTTTAGATTTGTCCGCCTGTCGGGTTTTGGAGACGTATGCATCACCATATTATAATTAGAACGGAATTTAGAAATAGTTTTGAAACAAATCTTAATTAAATATGTGGGCTAATGGATGTCTTCAGCAAAGTGTGTACAACACCGTTTACTGATCTCCGAAAGTGAAGGAGTAAGTAGTAAAAGTAAAGAGAAAGTAAAAAGGCACAATGGAAGAGGCTTGTTCTTTATCTGAGTGCTGCAGATTCGCAGTTTAACTGTTTTCTCAGTAGTGTAACGTTCAGTTTTCTGGCCCTGTCATACACCCGGTGCAATGCGGCCCAAGGTGCGACGCAAAAGTTATTTGCTAGTATCAGCTCAACGCAAGTGTCGTTTTGACGTTTTGCAGCAGGCTGTTTAAATAGCAAATGCATTTGCACTCATATGTGCGCCCATGGGCGTTCTAGTCTACAAAAGGAGGTGTGTTAAGGCGCATTGCTGGCGCGTTGCTGTTTTGAGTATCTAAAATAGACTGTTCAATAGATCAGCAGAAAGGAAGTCTAAAGTCCAGTGCAGAGCGCGTTAGTTGTGCGCCTCCCTTACATATTACTTAATACACACAGGATGTACAGCAATACGCTAATATATTTACAGATGAAAAAGAACTAAAGGAATAAAATATTACAAAAATTATTACTTTCTTCAAAATTAATAACCACTGCCTTTATGCCTTCTTCATCTTGGGAGGCTTTTTCAGTTTATTCATGACAATTTGCTTTCGTATAATGTTATTATTATAAAAGGTGATTTAGACATGCCTTTAGTGCTTTTGTGCCATGCACTTTAGACTTTACGTCTAGATTGTTAACATTGTAAAAATGACAAATTTGACCTCTTCTTAACAGGAAAAACCAGCAACAATCAAGAATCCAAGGTTATTGGGTGTCTTAGCGTTGCATTCAAAACATGTTGTAGTTAAAATGGAAGTCAATGGGGCAAAAACAGCCACCAACATAATGAAAGGCTAGTCAATTTGCAATACAAAAGGATTAATGATATTCCACTTTCTGTAAGAAACTGACAATTAATTCAGTAATCACATGTCATCTCAGAATTTGTTTATGGGGAATAGCAGATTTTCTCTCAGCTTAGATTTTCTTATTTAGCTGCTAAACTGATATGAAAGCAAATACGATTGATATGATCCATTAACTTGTAAAAAAAAAAAAAAACACACACACACACACACACACACACACACACACACACACACACACAAACCGCAGTCATTAAGGATTTCTTGAGTTTTATTGAGGATGCAAGTCATTTGTTTATAAAATGATATCATATCACTGCTCTAAATGTAATTTCACAAGATTATTTGGGCTGCATCACAGTCATTTTAAAAATGCAAAGAGCTGATGAAGGGGAGAACTGCACATCTTTTGTACAGTCAAATATCCATACACATAAACTAAATCAAAGGTCTAGATTTGAAGATTGCAAAAAAATAAATTTTTTAAATAAAATAAATAGTTTTGTTTCACTCTAGACCAAAAGTGTCTGGACTTGGCACTGTATACACGGTTATAGGGTAAAAAAGTGAGAGTAACAGAGAGAGTAAAATTCAAGCAGTAGTCCAGGCAGCACATACTCTTTATGCATCCATTCACCACAATGCACATTCTCATACTATTCAACAAGAGATGCAACAAATGTATGTATTTTAATATTGCCTATTTAAAGGGAAATGTTATGCATGTTTGTTTGTGTTTGTACCTCACACAAATTGTTGCAGCAAGTGTAATACGTAAAATGCATTAAGGAAATAAATGTATTCATTAAGAAGAAATAACATTTCTTGTATTCTCCTATATTACTTGAGCTTGTTGTTTACATATTAGAACAATAAAAAAGATAAATGTATTTACATTTAGGCCACTATCATTTTGGCCTCGAATACAAATAACACTTAAAGCTCAGAAATTGCTTATCAAGCCCTGTTTCCCCCCTCTTTGTTGATGTATTGATGTGGGAATTTCTGGTTATGAAATACAGCAAGAAAGCTTCAGTTTAAGTCACGTGAACCATGATATAATACTTTATATTGCTTGCAGAGAGATTTATAATACCAGGAGAAAGCTAGCATTCGCATTCATCTCAATGGCATTTGTAACCTGCAAAATCCAGAACCATTAAAGGTGTAGTTCACCCCGAAATGAAAATGTACTCATCATCTACTAGCCCTCAAGTGATTTCTACAACACAGTCTCATTCTGAAAACATACTGCTGTATACATTTCTGGAGAGCACCAAATACATCCCAGGAGCTACGTTTTTTTTTTTTTTTTTGCAGTTTTTGTTTTTATGAATCCACTAGAGGCCGCTGTGTACGCTTTTTGAGATCTAAAATTTCTCTTGCGAGTGCCATTTCATGCTGTTGTTCCTACGTAAATCCACCAGAGGCCGCTGTCGGCTGACTAACTGATCCCACTCTCCTCCTTCCCTAAACCCAACCAATAGTGTTTTCAAAAGCACCGATTGACCCACCCACCACACTTCCCTAAACCCAATGGACTGTTTTAAAAAGCAATCCAGAAAAGCCCTCCGATTTTTACCACGTTTTCAGATTTTACCACATTCTCACCCTGTTATTTACTGGTTCATTATATTTTTTGGCTTCTGTTTTTGTTTTACCCGCTTTCTCGAACTGTTCTTCGAATTTACTTTTTACTTACTCGAACCTTGTCATCGTGGTCAGCTCCTCGCTGCGTCTCAAGTCCACCAACGTACATGGCGAGCTACTAGACATACTGGTGACAGTGTGAAAGCAGTCTATACGAAGGTCAGCGATCAGCTGATAAGCATGAAAAGGAACGCAGTATTACCGCCCCCTAGCATTCGTTTTAAAGGCGAAATGCAGCCATACATACCTCTGGCTACATAATTCACAATCTCCAGAAATGTATATCAGGGTATGTTTCCAGAATGAGTCTGTGTTGGATTGCTAACATTTGAGTTTTTCTCCTTCTAGGCTATTATTAAAAGTGTTGGAAACCTTTTAGCCATTGACATTCATAGTAAAACAAAATACAGGTGGCCAAGAGCTACCAAGATTCCAACATTTCCTCAAATATTTTGTGGTTAACAGAGGTAAGACAAACAAACCCATTTGGTCAAGTGGAGACTGAGTAAATGATGCCAGAATTGTAATTTAGCGTGAACTATCCCTTTTAATAGATAGTCACATGCAGGTGGGAGGGGCATTCTCACTACTAGACTTTCATTGGACAAAAAATAAATAAAAATCAGACACGCCCATGAGTGCAACCTGAGTTATTAAATGCCCATAATTCCAAACATTTAGCTGCATCTCATTTGGATGGCTGTGTGCTCTGGAGGTCGCATTGTTTGGCTGCATACATCGTTGATGAGGTCTCATTATTGAAAAGTAATATGAAAACTGATCATATATACTGAGGTGGATCTTTTTGTGACTTTGGAATATAATACATTTTTTCTGAAATGAGAATTCTTCAACAATGTATCAGCCTGACACATTTAAAATGAACCATCACAATTTACAATAAGGTTTCATTAGTTAATGTATTTACTAAAAAGAACAATTCTACTTTAATAAAATCCAAATTTATGCTTGTTTACTTTAGTTAATATGCCTTGTAATTTTTGGAGCTGCGCATCGATGGATTTGACCTTCAGTGTTTGGACTTTCAATAGTAAAAAAACACACTGAACTAGACTAAACTGAACTTTAACTCTGAAAACTGGACTGACAGTTTCAATTTACATTACATTAGTATGTGAAGCTGCTTTGACAATGTATATTGTAAAGGCGCTATAGAAATAATGATGAATTGAATTGTGAGTTAAAATACACTAACATTGAACAACTTATTTCCAGTAACGTAAAAAAGATAAATAAATACTGTTATAAATGTATTGTTCATTCATTGTTTGTTCATGTTAGTAAACACATTATTAAAATTACTAATACAACCTTATTGTAAGGCATTACCAAAAAAAAAAAAAAAAACATTATTTAAAAGACTTTCTGGTGAATGTCAATTTTAAACAGGTTGCTTGTCTCACAGCTAACATACAGTGCTCAGCATATATGATTACACCCCTCACAAATCTCTCTTTTAAATTCATATTTTTTAATAGGAAGCTATACAATATTATATTAGTGCATATACATTAGATTAGTCAGTACTGAAGCCAAATCTGGAGCTAATCTAACAAAATAATTTATGATAATGGTCCAAAAACTAGTAACCCCAAATTTATGTTATAGAAAAATGTTAAATACAAATTTTAGAAAGAGGAAAAATCAAGAGAAGCAAAAAAATAAATAAAAAATAAATAAATAAATAAAATTAATTGTTTTGTAATTTTGTTGATTGTAATTTTCTTTTGCAGTATTTTGTTTGAATTTAATTGTATTATCTTTCAATTTCTAAATAAGTTTGTTGACTAAATAATAATTTGAATGAATATATATATATATATATATATTTAATAATATTCAAAATAATAAATAATATTAAAAATAGTATTATATTCACTGAGCAATAAAATATAATAAAATATGCATTTTAAAATAAAAAATTAAGAGAAGCAAAAAAAATTTGTTGAAATGTTGTAGATTGTAATTTTCTTTTGTAGTATTTTGCTTGAATTTAATTGTACTGTATTATCTTTCCATTTCTAAATATATTTGGTGACTAAATTATAATTTTAATAATATATTTATATTTAATAATATTAAAAATAATAAATAATAATAAAAATAATATTATATTCACTGAGAAATAAAATAAAATAAAATATTCATTTTAAAATGGGGTGTACTCAATTATGCTGAGCACTGTAAATGCCACAAAACTCCTGTCTGGCTGTCAGCATCTCCGCGAAGAGTTCAAGGAAATTACACACCAGCAGGTTCTTCTGCTTAAACAGCAACGTTTGTCAACCTTGGATCGGAGTCTTGTTCATATCTGTAATGATACACCTCCATTTGATCCCGGCAGGCCTCTCTAATGTTGTTGAGCCACCTTTTAATGCCTCGCCTGTTCAAATACAACACCATAAGGAACACCACGCCGATGAGCGCCAGCACAATGCCAAGAAGAACAAAAGAGCCCACGTTTTTACAGTCCACGCTCTCCACGCGTAAATCCTTCTGCACTTTGGGTAGCGCGCATCTCAAGTTTTTGGAGTCTGCGCACTGCGAGCTGTTCTTCAGCCAATCGTGAAACTCCCTCAGTCTGTCACATCTACAGTCGAACGGGTTGTGCGACAAGTAAACGCGCATTTCCCTGTACTCGCTTAATTTAGTTAGCTCATTGGTATCCAATGTTGTGATTGAATTATGCGTGAGGTTGAGCATGGTTAAACTGAATTTCCCAAACCCAGAAAGAGGGATAGTCTTCAAACGGTTTCCAGAAAGGTCCAGAATCTGGAGATTGCTCAGACTGTCCAGTGCGCTCGATAGCTGATTCGCACCCGCTGCAGTTAAAGTGTAACTGAGATTCAGATTACGCAGCTGATTCAACTCAGAAAAAGCTTCAGGATGCACATCCTCTAAACGATTGCGACTCAAGTCTAACAAATGCAGTCTGTGGAGTCCGCAAAACGCGCAACTTTGAATCACTTGTATGTTGTTGTCCCGCAATGACAGCTCATGGAGACTGTGCGCATTTGTCCCGTTGGCTGAAAACGCTCTCTCTATCAATACTGACATGTTTACATTGTTTAAAGTCAGGATCTGTGTCCTTCTAGGCACTTCTAGAGGTAGTTTGATCTCTTCAGAGTCCTCGCACATCACAGATCTGTTAAAACATGTGCAGTTGAACGGACACTGAGCTTCATCGGACAAAACGAAGGAACACATGAGCCAGACGGTGAAATGATATCGCTTAAAAGTGTGAGATAAAACACGGAGATGCTTTCCGTTTACTCCCATTTTAATGTGAAGCGAACAGCAGTCAGTTTAGTCCAGGTTTAACAGCCGCATGTATTGTCGGATTCAGTGCGCCTCAGGAAACCTTTTCGTCCATCGGGGAGAGCAGAGCTGTCCGTGCGTGCGGCCGGAGAGCGAGTGTTCAGTCCGGCAGCATTTTCTCTTTCAGGAGCTCCCCTGATGACGCCTACTCTACTACTGCGATCAAATACTGTCTGTCTGCCAGCATCCCTGAGGTGAGCAAAACCTCGCCCACTTCCTCCAGTCTCTGTGTGTGCGTGTGTGCTTGTTTATGTAGTTTATGAGGACACAATGACATGGGTATGACCCGAATCACAATGTATTGAGGTAGTTGGTTTTATATCCGCACATACGTTTAGTGACAGCTCCCTATATTATTTACCATGGTACTTTGAATATTCAGACGTGTATGTGTGACTTCAAAACAATATTAGCACCAATTAATAGACAGTGAACAGTGTTTTAACCTACTTTGATAGTCATTGGCTGCTAATATGATTTCACTATTTAGAATTGTGAATATAAAACCAACTTTACCTGGTTTATGAGGATATGCATTGTGTCTTTGTTATTTAAAACTGTTAAAAATCATACTTGAGGGATTTTTTCACATTAAAAAATTGCATAAGATTCCTGTGAGGGTTGGGATAGGGATAGGGTATAGTGAAAGGTCATATAACAAGTTTTTTTTACTGTATAAGTACATTATGCTTACAGAGAGTCCTCATAAATTATTAAACAGCTTGTGTTTATGTGTGTGTGTGTGTGTGTGTGTGTGTGTGTGTGTGTGTGTGTGTGTGTGTGCTGGTTTTGATGGTTTACAAAGATATATTTGTAAAATAACATGGTGTGGCTTAGGTATAACAACACTGAGGTGATATGAGGAACTGCCTTATAGCTTGGTAATCCAAAATTATTAAAAATCATTCTTAATTAGGTCTTTTGACAGCCAAAATTTTGCCACAGGTGTCCCGAGAGTGTTGGGGTTTATGGGTAGGGGTAGGATAGGGCCATATAATAAGCTGTTTTTACTGTGTAAAATACATTACGCTTATAGAGAGTCCTCATACATTATAAAACAACTTGTGTTCGTGTGTGTGCTGCTTTTGGTGGTTTACAAAGATATATTTGTAAAATGGCATGGTGTGACTTAGGTATTACAACATTGAGATGATTTATGAGGAACTACCTTATAGCTTTGTAATCCAAAATTATTAAAAATCATACTTAACGAGGTCTTTTGACATCCAAAATTTTGCCACAGGTTTCCTGAGTGCTGGGGTTTAGGGGTAGGGGTAGCATAGGGCCATATCATGAGCTGTTATACTGTATAAAATACAATACGCCTATGGAGAATCCACATAACTCACAAACTCCCAATCTCTCTCTCTTTCTCCTCTCTCTCTCTCTCTCTCTCTCTTTCTCTCTCTCTCTGTGTGTGTGTGTGTGTGTGTGTGTGTGTGTGTGTGTGTGTGTGTGTAAGCGAGAGATAATGTACACAGAGCCGAGTAGTGGACAACGAATAAACCTCACCTGAGAACAGTGTTTTGCAAACTCAAACTGAGCACTTCTACGTTCTTTGGGAAACTTAAAGTGAAATGCTGCAATTATAAAAACTCTAACAATTAAATTAAACCGAGAAAAACACTTCAGACACAGACACTGTTTTTTCATTTAACTGTCAATTTTTAGAATGACGTTGTTTGACTTCTTGTTACTTCTGGTAAAACTTTACAATAGGCTTTCATTAGTTCATGTTAGTTAATGTATTCGCAAACATGAACTATGATGAACGATACTTGTGCAGTATTAATTAATCATAGCTCAACATTTACGAATGCATTATTAAAATCCAAAGATGTGCTTGTTAACATTAGTTAATCCACTTTTAGTTAACATGACCTAACAACGAACAACTTTATTACTATTGACTAACATTAGCAAATATGAGTGAATGCTGTGATAAATGTGTTTTTCATGTTAGTAAATAGATTAACTATTGTATTACCTTATACATGCTTAATGTAAAGTGTTACCTTACATCCTCCCATCTAGGGTAGGGGAAGCAAGCAACACTAAAGATTAACAGTAATTAAGCAACAACTTTCTGAGTTTATGAATCAAGTTAGATACAACAACGTGTCATTAAAGAAAAGAGAAACTTGGTTGGGGTAAAAAAAAAGTCAAAAAATTAAAACAAAACCAAAATGACGACGAGTGAAAATACATGGGAATTAGTCTATTTACCTAAAAAATGAAAATAAATAAATAACCAAACTGTTGATTCCTTCTCTAAAGAAAAACAGAAGAAAACCTTTTATTCCACCCCCCTCCCCAATAAAATCTTCACTCCCTATTGAGTATTTTAAAATATATCAATGAATAATAAATAAAAAAATAGCAAACTGTATAGTTTTATTAATCTTTATGTTCTTAAAGTTTGTAGATCATATTTTCATTCATAATTTGATTATATAGCCAACACAATCTTAATAAAAAATGTGAGGCTTTTTCAGATTTCAAATTTCTCTCGCAAGTGCCATTTGCACCTGTTGTTCTCGCATTAATCAACCAGAGGCTGCTGTCAACTAACTGAATGACTGACCAATCGACTAACCCACCCTCCTTCCCTAAACCCAACCAATAGTGTTTTCAAAACCACCGATTGACCTGCTTACCCACTTCCCTTAATCCAACCGACAATTTTCAAAAGCAATCCAAAAATAGAAAAGCCCTTGCCTGATTTTTACCACGTTTTCGGATTTCACCACATTCTCACCCTGATGTAATCTACTTGTTTATTACATTTTTTGGCTACAGTTTTTGTCTTACCTGCTTTCTGGAACTGTTCTTTGCCAGACTCTAACCCCGTCATCGTGATCAACTCCTCTCTGCGTCTCAAGTCCGCCAACGTACGTGGCAAGCCACTGGAGAAACTGGTAACAGCGTGAAAGCCGTTCATACAGAGGTAAGCAGTCAGCTAGTAAGCAAGAAAAAGAAAGGCATCATATTGCCCTGTAGCATTTGTTTTAAGGATGAAATGCAGCCATACATACTTCTGGCTACATAATTTGTGATTTCCAGAAATGTATATAGGGCTACATTTTCAGAATGAACCTGTGTTGTAGGGCAGGACGATTAATCGAAAAGTAATCGAAATCGTCATTCAGAATCTATAATCGATAAAATTTTTCCTGGACAATTTTTTCAATTACTTTACCTATGTGTCACGTGTTACGCTCTGTTAAAGGCTGTGGCTGATTTTTACTTCTGCAGGCACTTTGCAGCCACATCTGGGGCCTCATGTACGAAGACGTTAAATTCATACTAAAACATTGCGTACGCACAAAGCTGTAAATGTGCATATGCAGTAAAAAAATTCAGATGTTTGAAACACTGCGTAAGCGGAATACCATGCATATTCTCTTTGTACATCCGACTTAACGTGAAACTGAGTGCACGTGCACGAGCGCAAAACCCCTCCCTGCCTCCTCCCCCTAATAAATATGGTAATAACTCCACTTTGGCAAAACCAAACGAAAAAGCAATAGCAAGCAAAAAGAGAAACGGAATATGAATTGGCGGTGCTTCATTCGGAGGCAGACCAGAGAAAAACGGTGTTATTTGAAAGTTTGTCCTCCGGAATTAATAACAAAAGAAAAAAAAATAGAGTGGGAGAGATTAGCTGACACGATTAACGCAGTTGGGTCTAAACATCGCACTGTGAGTGAATTAAAAAGAAATGGTCTGATGTAAAGGTGTAAAATTTGTAGTGTCTATTTAGGCTAAGTGTAAATAGCACACCTCGTTGGAATGAGGTAGTTGAGTGATTCCCACCTATCACCGTTTGACTGACAGAGACAACAAGACTAAAGAGGGCGGCAAACAGCAGTGTGGGTGGCGTAGCTCGTAAAGCGCATGGCAACATGTTTTGACACGTTCGATCATGAACTCGGTTCGAATCCAACGTCTGATGAACTCTTCTTTCCCCCACTACATGTCAGATTTTGCCTACTCTTCATCACGAGGAAGACAAGTAGGAATCATTAATAAGTGTGTGTATTATATACACACACTGTATACATGAGGCCCCTGATCTCTGGTCAAGTAGAACGATGAACTCATTCTTGATCCTTACTTTGCACTACATTGACGATGATTGGAAGCTGCGACAGAGATGCCTTTAGACGGCAAACAAAATTATGAGGGCAAAAATAAATAAATAAATAAATAAAATACTCGTTCTTATTTAATTTAGGCCAAATTGCCCAGTCCAGCTATGTTGTATTTAATTCATAGTGTAAACATAACCTTAAAATCAATGTTTCCCAATGTCAATACTCTGGGGTACTGTCGTGATAGCTAATAGTGATTTTTGTTTTTACCCTATTTACCTGTCTGGTCTCAAGGTTAGATGTCTGTTGGCTGATTCACTTACCTGTTTGATCAGCTCATCTTCGTCTGCCTTTATCTTCTTCCCGACATCACCTGCAACAACACCAGATACTGTTACTGCCCGCTAAGTCTTTTGGATTACATTCAAGAAGCCTGTTAAATCACGTGTTGCCATCCATCTCTTCCCGCTGATCGATTCCTATCAATAAACACTTGTTCAGTTTCACTTACCTGTGTCGCCTCCTCCTGTGAGCTGACAGATACACAGGAATGAAGAAAAACCATTAAAGCTTATGAACAAACAAAAATCCAATAAATAATGAAATAAATAATGAAATAAATACATTTTATTGTTACTTTTGAGCATGATCCAAATAACGTTTTTAAAATTATATTATATTATATTATATTATATTATATTATATTATATTATTTTTTATTATATTATTCACTCATTAATTTTCTTTTCGGCTTAACAAAGCCAAAAAAATTAAGGATGAATGAATATTATATTATATTATATTATATTATATTATATTATATTATATTATATTATATTATATTATATTATATTATATTATATTATATTATATTATATTTAATTTTAATATTTTTATTTAATTACTTGCATAGATTAATTATGTAATAAACTTTATTTAAGATGTAGATTTTAAATAAGCATTTATTTAATGTATTTAACATTTATTTATTTATTAAACTTTTAAATACATTTATATATGTAAATAATACGTATATTATATCATTTTTAATTTGTATATTTAATTATTTTATTTTATAATACATTTTAATGACATTTTTGGGATGTAGACTTTAAATGACCATCTATTCATTAAATTTTGCATTTATTTTTATAATCATAGACATTTATATGTATATTTAATATAAATATTATGTAATATTTTTATTTTTATTTAATTATTTTGTTTTAGATTCTATTTTGATTTAATTTGTATAATATTATTTTTTTCATTTTATCACTTGCGTGGATTTATTATGAAATGATTATTTACATTTATAATTAAAATGTAAGTTTTAAATGAGCATTTATTTAATTATTAAATTTTGCATTTAATTATTTATATCTAATTCTATGTATCATTAATTTGCAGATTATATAAGATTGTATTTTAGTTTAATTATTTTATATTTTATTAACAACAATTGATAGAAGTGTTAGAAAACAAAAACAAAACAAAGGAACTAACACATTGGATTTTACCTTATGGACAAATTAAAAATATATTTAGCTCTTTGTAAAATAAATAAATGTAATAATTTTTTGTCTTCTTTTCTTGTATTTATTTTTTAATAAATGAATGAAATCTGATTATGTTTGCTATACTTTTCTATCTAAGTGTCAGGTAGGGTCATAATGTTGATTTTGAAACTCAACCCAGCTCTAAAAACAATAATTCTTCCATGTTGAAGAAGGATTCAGACAACATAACATCTGCAATAACAAACTGAAATATTAATATAGGTACAAAGCAAAAATACAAGCTTCACTTTTATGTTTACAGACCCTCTGGCTGTCTTGCCTGTCTATTGTACTTTAATAAAAACAAGGCTGTTTCCCTATTGAACATGTTGTTTGTTTAAGCATACTCCTCTTTTACACTATTAATTCATGAATTGTTTACTGATTCCTGCACACGGATGACTAAACCCTTCTCTTAGTTTTCTAGCATTCCTTATACTGCTAACCTGTTTGCATAAGTGATTTTTGCTGCAATTAAAATTACCTTTAAAAAAAAAAAAAGACAATATATACATTTATTATTAGGAAGTAATTTTAAAAATATTGATTAGATTATTTTAACATTTATGAGTGTTTAATATGTTCCAATAACATTTAACATTTATGATTAGGTTGCAGTTTTTTTTTTATTTAATTACATTAAATTTATTTAAATTTAATTCATGAGCAATTTTAATTTAAAGATTTAGTTGTAGATGTGGATTTGTATTATTTTAGTTAAATGTGTTATTTCTTATGAGTAGGGCCAGACGGAATCTGCTGACATTTTTTTGCTATTTTTGGGCAGAATTTTGTTAAAAATCTGCAGACTATCTGAAATAAAAAGTAATACCTTTTTAACTTTTATTTAATGCTTATATTGCAAATCCAAAAAGATCCACTTTATTTTGCAAACAAATCAAGTGGTCTATATATAATATTTTATCTACTTATAGACAGAACATATTACTTTACAAACTGTATTGTAAATAAATTATATGAACATTTTCATATTAGTCAATAATATTACTGAAATTTATTTAAAAACAGAATAAATATAAATTTACACACATTTACACAAGTAAATAAACTTATAGATTTATGCAGCAATTAACATTTAAATGTATAATTAGGATGAAGAATTTTATTTAATTTAATGGTCCAGTGGTACACTGGTTCCAGCTCTATACCCTCACCAGGGTGCTCGAGGGTTCATGGGAGTATGCCCAACCAGTCCACATGTGTTTTGTGAACCTGGAGAAGGCATTCGATCATGTCCCTCGTGACATTTAGAAATGTCAAGAAAATGAATGAATTTTAGTTAAATGTATTGTTTTTTAATGAGCATTGACTTATGCAGCAACTAACATTTACATTTAGAATTAAGATGAAGAATTTATATTATTTTGTTTACATGAACATCATTCATTCATTCGTTTTCTTGTCGGCTTAGTCCCTTTATTAATCCGGGGTCGCCACAGCGGAAGTAAACACCAACTTATCCAGCTCGTTTTTACGCAGCGGATGCCCTTTCAGCCGCAACCCATCTCTGGGAAACATCCACACACACACACACTCATACACTACGGACAATTCACCTGTACCGCATGTCTTTGGACTGTGGGGAAAACCGGAGCACCCGGAAGAAACCCACGCGAATGCAAGGAGAACATGCAAACTCCTCACAGAAACGCCAACTGAGCCGAGGTTCGAACCACCGAGCTTCTTGCTGTGAGGCGACAGCACTACCTACTGCGCCACTGTATCGCCCTGACATGAACTTATATTACTAATTAATTAACATTTATAATAAACATGTACAATCTTTACTTTTATTTCATTTTACTTAATTTTATTTTATAAACACATAAAAATATTTATAAACAATTTTAATTAGGATTAGACGTATTCATTAAATTGACATTTAAATTTATAATTAGAATAAATAATTTTTATTTAAATTTTTTTATAGGCATAGATTCATATTGCAATTAACATTTATAATTAATGTGTACAATCTTTATTTTTATTTAGCATTATTGTGTAGTTTTATAGGATGTAGATTTTTAGTATTTTAAATGATATTTATTGCCTGTTATGAGTGTAGAGGTATGCAGCAATTAACCTTTAAGTTTATTATTAAGATGACTTTATTATTAGGATGAAGGATTCGGATTAAATTCGGATCAAATTTGTATTAAATTTATTATTAGGATGAGGTTTTTTATTGTCTTTATTTGATATATTTTAATTTAATTCTATATTTATTTTTGATCCTAATATGAAACGTGCAGTGTCTCAAGTCTAATCCAGCACATATCCTTTGCTATACCATCTTTGATTTGCTGTATCTGTTCACAGAGCGGCTCTGCAATCCAATCTATACTGTGAACACCAGCTGTCTACAGGATCTAATGTTACTCCATCCTATCTGTCTGTGGGGCACAATCTGTTGGCAGGTAAAGCTTTTTTCCAATTATTGCAATTTTAGCTGTCGTCTTAAAACTGCTCTCTGAACAGTATTTCAACCGCTTCCGTCATTGTTTAATAGAAGAGGGCAAATCTCCAGGTACCGTGTTGCAATGACTATAAAATAACACAATCAGAAAGACAAACAGAGACAGGTAAAATAAGCTCTATAAACACTGGTCTGCCAAGGGACGTTCATTTCGCTCGCTGCATAAGTTTTCCACCAGAGGTTACTGGAGTTCAGACGAGAGCACTCAGCATTTAGTCATTTTCCCCAGTCAAGTGGAGCATGTAGCTTTTAACGCTTGGAGATAATTCAATTTCGTGGGATATCATTACAGTAACCCATCCGCCACTCTTTAGCCACACGAAATATATCACTGATCAATTATGCTTTAAAATGTAACCTTCTGCTTTCCATCTTAACATGTCTACACAGGCTCATGGCCAGCTACTGGATGAGATTTTTCATGATAATTTTTCATTTATATTTATATTTAAATTAGATTAGCCAGAAAAGAGACTCTGGGTTTGTCTTAGAAATACTGGGTGTGAAACATTTATTGTTAGATTATTGTTGGGGAAAACAGATTGAAAAACAAAACTGCACATCACACTGCATATAACGTTACAGAATAGACATTGCAGACTGAATGTATTTTATTTTAAAGAAAATAATAAAAAATGTAAATTGTATTTTAATATTTTAGGTTTAAGAATTTAATTATCTGTACATTTAACCTAAAAAAAAGGTAGGGAGAAAGGAAGGACATAGGTAAGTAATGATAGAAAGAACAAAGGAGAGAGGAAATAAAGAAATAATGAAGATAAGAAATAAGGAAGGAAAGAAAGAAGGCAAGAAATAAAGAAAGAATAAAGGTTTGAAATAAGGAAGGAAAGAAAGAAGAAAAAGAAAGAAATAATGAATGAATGAATGAATGAATGAATGAATGAATGAATGAATGGAAGGAAAGAAATAAGAAAGGAAAGAAAGAAGGAATGAATGATTGAAAGAAGGAATGACAATTAAGAAAACAAAGACAGACAGACAGACAGACAGACAGACAGACAGACAGACAGACAGACAGACAGACAGATAGATAGATAGATAGATAGATAGATAGATAGATAGATAGATATAAATGAATAAATGATGAGATAAATGAATGAATGAAAGAAGGAAGGAAAGAAATAAGCAATAACTGAAGGAAGGAAGAAAGAAAGAAATAAGGAAAAAAGAAGGAAGTAATTAATAAAAGAAGGAAGGAAATAAGTAAGAAAGCAAAGAAAGAAGGAAAAAGAAAGTAAGCAAGTAAGCAAGGAATGGAAGAAAGGAAAAAAGGAAGGAAAGAAAGAAGTGAAGAAAAAAGATACATAGAAAAGAAGGAAGAATTAAAGAAAAGGCAAAAAAGAAAGAAAAAAAGAAAGCATGAAGGAAGAAAATAAGAAAGGAAAGAAAGAATGAAGGAAAAGTAACTAAGCAAGGAATTAAGGAAGGAAGAAAAGAAATAAGAAATGAAGGAAAGAAGAAATGAAGGAAGAAAAGAAAGAAAAAAGGAAGGAAGAAAGGAAGGAATGAAGAAAAAAAAGGAAGGAACTAACCCTTCAAAAGCCACCTTGCACAGCACAAGCCATTGAAATGAATGGGTTTCATAGCGCAGTGCTTTCTGCTTCTGGTGTAAAAGCTGCTGCACATTGTGAAGTGACTACGATTGGAGGGAAAGTCAAATATGCGATGTCTTTTGGCTGAAAAACTAAAATGCAATTTTCTGCCAATATTTTTCGCCTATCAAAAATTGGGTGCATATAATGTTTACACAACAAAAGTCAGAATCATTAGCCCCCCTGTATATTTTTTTGAGAAGATCTTTTTTTCAACGCATTTCTAAACATAATAGAAATAATTTCTTTAATCTTTGCCATGATGAAAGTACATCATATTTGACTAGATATTTTTCGAAAATACTAGTATTCAGCTTAGAGTGACATTAAAAGGTGTAATTAGGTTAATCGTTGTGTAACGATGGTTTGTTCTGTAGCCAATCAAAAATAAATATTGCTTAAGTGGGCAAATAATATTGACCTTAAATTAGTTAAAAATAATAAAAAGTTTTTATTCTAGCCGAAATAAAACTTTGTCTAAAAAAAAAACATAGGAAATACTGTAAAAAATTCCTTGCTCTGTAAAACATAATTTGGGAAATATTTAAAAAAGAAAAAAAAACTTAATACATATGACTTTAACTGTATGTCAGAATTTGCCGGGGGTATAAATCGTTTTGGGCTGGACTGTATATACTGGTTAATTACCCAATTCTTAACCCCAGACGGATGTCATTAATTTTCAAACCCTGTCCATGCGACTGCATCAACACTAGACTGATGGTAATCATAAAAGATGCATGCATCAGAAGAGCTATAGCCTAAGTGATAGCTGTTATCGAGTGATGCACCATGATTATTTTATTCAGCGGGTACCTGACAAAGTGGCCTAATTGTGCTTGTCAACCTATGGTAAGCCGGTTTGAGCAACAGATATGAGCTATCATGTTCCAAATAGAGGAGTCAGACGGGTACATTACTTTATCCTGGAGGCTGTTCGTCTGGAGTATCACAGTTGGCAAAGTGTCACCATGTCTGTCAGTCGTGCTGTAGTTTAGCGGATCCTCAGCCAGAGAGTAAGAGAGATGGATGCTTTTTAATTTAGTACAAATTTCCATTTGCTCAACTTAATAAAAAAATACAGTAAAAATAAAAAAAGAAATATTGTGAAATGTTATTGCAATTAATAATAAATATATATATTTTTATTTGGATATATATATATATATATATATATATATATATATATATATATATATATATATATATATATATATATATATATTTTTTTTTTTTTTTTACTTTCTTCCTGTTAGTTACAGCAATTTATTTTATTTTAGTTTGCATGTATTTTATTTTTTATTTAATTTAATTTTTTTATTAACTGTATTTATTTTATTTTATTTTAAATACATTTATTTTATTTTACATGTATTTTATTTTTTAATTATCTTTTAAAAATAACTGTATTTTTATTTTAAATACATTATTTTTATTTGACATGTATTTTATTTTTAATTATTTATTTAAATAACTATATTTAATTTTATTTTAAATGCATTTTTTTCTAATATGCCTTTTGGAGCTCAGTAAACATACATTCATTATTATCAACATTTTTGTGAAAACAACAATTTCAATAATAATAATAATAATTATTATTATAATAATAATAAACAATAAATACTTAAATATATCTTTAAATACAAAATAATTATAGAATGAAATACATTTATTTTGTATTTTATTTCAAATATATATTTATATGTATTTATTTCAAATATTTTATTTTAATTTAAATCCATTAATTAAATTGAATTGCATTGTATCGAGTTTAATTAAATTAAATGCCTTTGATATGTTTGTGGAAACAACAACAACAACCACAATAATAATAATAATAATAACTATTATTATTATAACAAGCAATAAATTCATGTATAAATTTATTTATAAATACAAAATAATAACAAAATAAATAAATTTATTTATTAAATTTTATTAAAAAATATTTTATTGAATTTAAATACATTATTTAATTTAATTAAATGTTTCTAATATGCATTTATTAATTTTTTTATTTTAAATAAAGTATTTGAATTAAATTTAATTACATTTTTCTAACATGTCTTTTGAAGCTCAATAAATATACATTGATTATTGTCATTATATTTGTAGAAACAATAACAACAACAATAATAATAATATTCAATGGTCAATCTACGTTCCTATTCTCACCTATGGTCATGAGCTTTGGGTCATGACTAAAAGGACAAAATTTTGGATATAAGCAGACGAAATGAGTTTCCTTTGCAAGGTGGCAGGGCGCATCCTTATAGATATGGTGAGATGCTCTGTCACCCAGGAGGAGCTCGGAGTAGAACCGCTGCTCCTCCACATCGAGAAGTCAGCTGAGGTGGCTCAGGCATCTGTTTCAGATGCCCACCTAAGACTTCTGCCCCTGCAACCCGGCCCCGGAAAGCAAACGAAGATAGGACGAGATAATAATAATATTCATTCTTTCATTCATTTTCTTTTCGGCTTAGTCCCTTTATCAATCTAAGGTCGCCACAGCGGAATGAACTGCCAAATTATACAGCATATGTTTAACGCAGCAAATGCCCTTCCAGCTGCAACTCATCACTGGGAAACACCCATACAAACCTTACACACATACACTTGGACAATTTTAGCTTACCCAATTCACCCATACCACATGTCTTTGTACTTGTGGGGGAAAGTGGAGCACCTGGAGGAAACCCACGCAAACACAGAGAGAATATGCAAACTCCACACAAAATGCCAATTGACCCAGACGGGGCTTGAACCAGCGAATTTCTTGCTGTGAAGCAATTGTGCTACCCACTGCGCCAAAATAATAATAATAATAATAATAATAATAATAATAATAATAATAACAATACTAATATAAATAATAATAAATGCTAATAATAGTAATAATAACAATAATCAAATTAATATTAATCACAATAACAATCACAATAATAATAAAAATAGCAATAATACCAATAATAATAATAATAATAAGAATAATAATAATAATATAGAACAACAACAACAACAACAACAATAATAACAATTTACAATAAAAAATAAAAAATAATGATAATTTAAAATAATAATAATAATAATAATAAATAAATAAATAACAACAATAAAAATAATAATCACAATAATAATAATCACAAAAAATAATATTATCATTGATAATAGAATAATATTATCAATAATAATATTATCAATGAAAGTAATTTATGTTTTATGACAAGAAAAACTAATAATCACAATCAATAAAAATAATAACAACAGTATTAATAATAATAATATAATAACAACAACAAAAACAAGTAGTTTGTTTTTATAACAGGAAAAACGAATAATCAGAACCAATAATAATAACAATAATAATAATAATATTAATAATAATAACAACAATAATAATAATAATAATAATAATTTATAATAAAATAATAACAATAATAGTAATTATTTATAATGTTAATAATAATAATAATAATAATAATCATTATTATTAGTAGTAGTAGTATTATTACCAATAATAATAATAATAATAATAATAATAACAAGTTGTTTTATAACAGGAAAAATTAATCAGAACCAATAATAATAATAATACTATTAATAATAATAATAAATAACAACAACAATAATAATAGTAATAATAATAATAATAATTACCAATTATAATATTAATGATAATAATAATAATAATAACAACAAGTAATTTGTTTTTATAACAGGAAAAACTAATCAGAACTAATAATATTATTATTATTAATAATAATAATAATAATAACAATCAGAATAATCAGTATAATAATAACTATAATAATAATAATAATAATAATAATAATAACAACAACAAGTAATTTGTTTCTATAACAGGAAAAACTAATCAGAACCAATAATACTAGTACTACTACTACTAATAATATTAATTTATATAATAATAATAATAATAATAATAATAATAATAATAATAAAAATAACTACATGTAATTTGTTTTTATATCAGGAAAAACTAATAATCAGAACCAATAATAATAATAATAATAACAATTAATTTGTTTTATAATAGCAAAAACTAGTAATCAGAACCAATAATAATAATAATAATAATAATAATAACAATAACAATAATAATAATAATAATAATAATAATAAAAGATTTAAAAATAATCCAACAACAACAACAACAAAAACAACAAAAAGGGACGTGGCATGTGTAATTGCTTGTGTGTGAGTTATCATCACACGAGGGTTGTTTATAAAGTGTGTTGGTTCCACATCACGCAACTGTGCATTTGTTCTCTGCCTGTCACTTGAAAGTGTGTGTGTGTATACTGGCAGCATGTGACTGGCTTTCTGCCTGCTCGATCAGTAGTAAATGTGCTCTGTCGGGATGAGATGCTCTGATAGCTCATTCTCCAGTCTGCTCAATTCACGTCAAACTCGGCATTAAACCCTGACCACTCATATCCGCACATTTCTAACATCCACACCACAGTGACTCCGTTAATTGTCAGATAAGAGCACTTAACCAAACCGCTGCATTATCAGAAGTCAGTCACGCAACACATTAGAACCATCAAAACCAGACTGCTGAATTATTCATGTGCAAACGGCTCAAATAAAAAGACTAGCACAGTAATAGGGATGTTTTTCAGACCACATTGAAATGACTGCATTGTTAACTGTTTAAATGATACATATATGATATTTTTGTGTTATAATATTATATTATATTATATTATATTATATTATATTATATTATATTATATTATATTATATTATATTATATTATATTATATATGTTTTTGTGTTAGTTTAATAACTGAATACATTTGATGTGTATTAAATCATTTATGCCGGTGTTGAAAAAGTAAAAGTTTTATATTAGTGCTGTCAATCGATTAAATTTTTTTTTTAACTAAAAATCACTTTTTTTGCAATTAATCAGGATTAATCACATTTAAAAGACTGAAACTTATAATTTTAGCTATTTAAATATAAAAAGAATGTAATCGCAAGACAAAAACTATTTTAATTTAAAATATAATTGTTTATTAAAATTTTTGTTTAACTTGTAACACAGATTTCTTTATGAAAACAACAAACCCAAACAATCAAGATTCTACGTGACAGCCATATTTTTTACAGAAATAAAAACACAGGCATGTTAATGCCATTTGAATTTCAAAACAATCAATGCCAAAAAAGAAAAAAATTATTTCCAAGTTGGATTTAAAGTGGACTATAAAAAATGCCAAATACAGGCATTGCAAATATGGAAAATGGAAAATTCTAATAATAATAAAGTACTGAATACAAACAATTGCACTCATTAAAAAGTTATATTGCTGATAGTTGAGAACATTCATTATAAAGTAGAAACAATTTTTCTTAGTCCTCCTTTACATTCAGCCAGTTGCTAAGAGAGTCCAGTCTGTTGACATTATCTGGGGACAATGTGGTCCTTTTGTTTTGAATGATGTGAGCTGAGAGTGAGAACAGGATCACTGAATCAGCATATGCATTTCGGTGCCTAATTTTGTTGCTACTGGTGTTGCGACAAGGATGTAAGCATCAATCCACTTAAATTTTTTAAGTTAACTTAATTTGCGTGAAATGTTGCATTTTTACAGTGTATCTATTGGATGTATCTATATATCAATATATTTCAAGTTCATTGCAAAAGAAAATGCATATAAATATTGTTTAATGCAAACAGACGGGTTTAGCAGAAGCAAATACAATCAATTATCATCATCAGAGCTGCTCACAACATAATTTTCCCTATTGGGAAATGAAAGCATTTTTCCTTCTGGAAGCCAGCTGTTGTGCTCTATTATAAATGATTTATCCATGCGTCATTATTATTTTTAAAATTCATGACCCTCATCGATCCTGGCCCTCGTTGTTCTCAGTCTTCAATCAAAATGAATTCTCCTCCCTCTCAACCGCCCCATCTTTTCTCAGGTGACATATTTATTTGTGCAAGAGCAGGGCAATCTGTAAATCACATTAGATCAGCCAATAGCAATAGCCATTCTGTCATTCATTCTATAGACCCACACATTCCTCTAGAAGTTGTTGGAAATACATTACAGCAGGCAAAAATAAACTATCCCAACAAATGCTTCAGGAAAACTTTAATGGTTTCATTTGTTCAATTTAAAAAGATTCACCACTTTGCAGTATTTGGAGATTCCAGCCCATTATCACGTGGAAACATGAGTAATTTACACTTGAGCTCAACCACTCTCACTGGCAGAGCTGTGATAAAAACCAAACACTATTGGTTGTTTTTGTAAAAGGGGAGGAGCTACTACACAGTGCATTCGGAAAGTATTCATAGTGGTTCACCTTTTCCACGTATTTTTGTTACAGCCTTAATTTTAAATTGTTGCAAATTTATTAAGAAAAAAATAAAACTGAAAAATCACGTTCATAAGTATTCACAGCATTTGCCATGTAGCTCTAAATTGAGCTCAGGTACATTCTGTTTCCGCTGATCATTCTTGAAATGTTTCAGCAGCTTAATTGGAGTTCACCTGTGGTCAATTCAGTTGGTTGGACATGATTTGAAAAGGCATACACCTGCCTATATAAGGTTTCAGGGTTGACATTGCACGTCAAAGCACAAACCAAGCATGAAGACAACGGAATTGTCTGTAGACTTCCAAGACAGGATTGTTTTGAGGCACAAGGCAGGGGAAGGTTACAGAAAAATCTCTGCTGCTCTGAATGTTTCAATAAGCTCAGTGGCCTCCATCATCGGTAAGTGGAAGATGTTTGGAACCACCAGGACTCTTCCTAGAGATGGCCGGCCATCTAAGCTAGGTGATCGGGGGAGAAGGGCCTTAAGGTGATCAATAACCCGATGGTCACTCTGTCTGAGCTCCACTATTCTTCTGTTGAGAGGGGAGAAACTTACAGAAGGACAACCATCTGTGCAGCAATCCACCAATCAGGCCTGTATGGTAGAGTGGCTAGACGGAAGTCACTCCCTGCCTGGAATTTTCCAAAAGGCATCTGAAGGACTCTCAGACCATAAGAAACTAAATTCTCTGATCTGATGAGACTAAAATTGAACTCTTTGGAGTGAATGCCAAGCGTTACGTTTTGAGAAAACCAGGCATCACTCATCACCAGGCTAATACCATTCCTACAGTGAAGCATGGTGGAGGCAGCATCATGCTGTGAGGGTGTTTTTCAGCAGCAGAAACTGGAAGACTAGTCAGGATAGAGGGAAAGATGAATGCAGCAATGTACAGAGACATCCTGAATTAAAACCTGCTTCAGAGTGCTCTTGACCTCAGACTGGGGGGACGGTTCATATTCCAGCAGGACAATGACTCAAAGCACACCACCAACATATCAATGGAGTGGCTTCACAACAACTCGGTGAATGTCCTTGTGTTGCCCAGCCAGAGCCAAGACCTAAATCCTATTGCACATCTCTGGAGAGATCTGAAAATGGCTGTACACCGTCACTTCTCATCCAACCTGATAGAGCTTGAGAGGTACTGCAAAGAGGAATCTGCAAAAATTCCCAAAGACAGGTGTGCCAAGCTTGTGGCATCAAATTTAAAAAGACTTGAGGCTGTAATTGCTGCCAAAGGCGCATCAACAAAGTATTGAGTAATGGCTGTGAATACTAAAGTACAAGTTATTTTTCAGGGTTTTTTTTTTTGCACATTGTCATTATGGGGTATTATGTGTAGAATTTTGAAGACATTAATGAATTTAATCCATTTTGGAAAAAGGCTGTAATATAAAAAAATGTGGAAAAAGCGCTATGAATACTTTCCGGATGCACTGTATATGTTAGCCCCATCTTTACGTTTCAGTCGAGATTACGTCAAACATACAGTAAAAATCAACATTTCAAAGCACATCTGAGCCTTTTTAGGCAATATACCAAAATGCACATCAAAATAGGTGAATAGAAGCAAAGCCATTGTGTGGTGTCCACCAGCAAACATCACACCGCCACGTGTTTTGCTTTTCACCCGTGACCCAGACAAAAGGGTTGGTGTGTGGACAGTGGAGCCTGCAGAAGATGATTATGGTCGAAAGACTCTTCTGCTTGCTCTGATAAGCATTAACGCAGGCTTTTATTTCTTATTGACTCAAGGCGCTGCAACAGTGAATGAGGAAATCACACATGTACATCTGTGGAGACACTAAACACCGGTGCTTGAGCAGAATGGTTGCGATCAGGCTGTCTACACCGCAACACAGATAAGAAACTTGAGATTATAATAATACAGCTGTCATGTTGACTAGGATGATATAAGTTTCTGATGGTATGAAAACCTTGGTTTTAAGGTATAGACCATTTCAATGGGGTCATGTCATTGGCCCATGAACATTTCCGGCTTGTTATCAAACTATATTGTAACTGTAACAAGCGGCTTTTCAATCATAACTTAATGTTCAAACAGCAATTATAACATTATTTATCAATAACAGCTCATTTTGCATTTTTGGAAGTTATAGGAATTAAAAAATGTAAAACAGGAAATACGTTGGGACCATTGTTTTTGTTTACATCCCTCAAATGGTCTGTGATTATTGCTCTAAAATATTTTCTTTTTAAATAACTATGTATAATACACCTAATATAATATAAAATAACAACTTTTTCCCTATTGAACCCAATATATTACATTTTAAGAAACATTTATAATATTTTAGATTATATTTTAGATTATATTTTAGAATGGTAAGCATGTCAGGCTGAATAATTTTGATATATTTATTTTCTTTGGCTATAAAGTAAGCAACTGCACTGTTCATCTCCATGTCCATTTCTGCTGGAGATACTGTTGCCCTAAATAAACTTAATAAAACAGTTGTAAAAAAAAAAAAAACGCATAAAAAAAACTTACAAACACCTTAGAAATGGAATAACAGAAATTTTAGCAATTTTAAAGGGGTAGTCCAGAGTGTATTTTTAAGGCTTGGTTGTGTTTATGGGGTGCAAAGCAATGTGTGCTCATGCTTCATTTGTAAAAAAATCATGTCGTTTTTTCATATATCTTTGATTATATACAGCCACTCAAATAACATGAAAATGACTCATATTTCCTAGTTCTTCTAAAAGCCTGCTCTCAAGAGGCTCTGATTGGTTAGCTAACATAATGTATTGTGATTCGCGGATCACCAAAAAGTGTCACGCCTCCCCAAGCACACGCTGTGCCTCTGCTGTGTCAATATTGTCAGACAGTGTAGCCGCAGCAGTTAAAGGTTGAATCAAATCTGACAAGTGTCTTTGTTTTTATTGTTTTTTTTATTTATAGTAGCAATAAATACAGTACAATAACTTTACTTAAGAGAGTGTACATTTCCTATTGCTAAACATTTTTCTTTTTTAAAAGAACACAATAAAAAGTTTCATAAAATGAAAATAACAATAACAATAAAATGGTAACATAAATAATATCAACACTAAATATACATAAGTAGAGAGGGCCAAATCTTTATTTATTCACTCTATTAAGGTTATCAACTTTAAATTCCTAATCTAAAGAGGGGACTAAGAGAGTGCAATGAGTCGTAAAATTTGTTCTCTGGATAGAATTAGATAGTAATATTTTTATATTTCTACGAAGATTGGATGGAGTCAAAGGGAGATTGTCCTTTTCTGCATCACATAAAAATTATATACTAATTTTAGCCATTCTTGGGTTGTTGGGGATTCAGGAAGTAACCAGTGTCTTGTAATTGATTTTTTGGCTGCGATTACTAAAATATCAAGTATTTTTCAGATTTACTTTAAGTATCAGAGCTTCCAAAATAAATAACCATGAATTGAAAGGGTAGTGTAATATTAAGTATGTTTTCTTTTTCTCCATTCAAGTGTCTTTATTATATCCAGTTGAAGTCAGAATTATTAGCCCCCCTCAAATGTAGAAGCATTTTCTACACTAGCAAAACATATTGTCTTGTTTTAAGAAATAATATGCCAAAATGAAGTGAGATTTTCCTTAAATCAAGCAAAATAATCTGCCAATGGGGTAAGCAAAATAATTTTATCACAAATCGCAAAACAAGATTATTTTGCTTACCCCATTGGCAGATTATTTTGCTTGATTTAAGGAAAATATCACTTCATTTTGGCATATTATTTCTTAAAACAAGACAATATGTTTTGCTTGTCTAGAAAATGCTTTTTGATTTAAGAATTTGTAGATATTTGGACTAGAAACAAGACAAAAATCTATGTAAGAAAAGCTTTTTTTTTGCAGTGTGGTGAATGCACGTAACCTGAAGAGTTTATGACTACTTTAACACTGATGTATTTTTCTGTATAGCCCAAACCTCATTCGCTGTAGTCTTTGCTAAGCTAACTCTGAAAAAGCCAATGTGTCCTCTTGCATTAAATTTTGAGCGTATTACATTCAAAGACATTAGTTTGTGTAATTTAGCTGTGTGAATATAAACAAAGTTTAAAATATGACATCATAGTGGACCACCCCTTTAAAACCTTGATGTTTCCAAACTGCGGTAAACCGGTTATCAACCCATACTTAATGTTAACCCTCAGGCTTGATGTTAACAAAAGCGTCATGCACTGCGCTGGTGTGAGCATCTGACGTCTGCTTTATACTGTCAGCAGAAGTTAAAATGAAACGCGCACTCATCACACATCAAATGCCTAGATACTGTATGGCAAACTTTCATGCGTGTCAACATGCATTTCATCTCTGTGTTATATAAGCTCCAGACATTCTATGGGGCGATCATATATATTCTGTCATAGGCAGAACGGCAGGGAAACATTCAGCTGCTTTGTACAAAAGTTTTAGCGTGTTTATTATGTAAATGAGATGTGATGGGTGAGTAGTCGTACTTTAACTGCTTATTGCTGCATTTCTCCAGGCACACTGAGTCACGACAAAACTTACCAAGCCAAGCATGAATTTTCAGGCAGATTAAACCACAAAAGGAAGAAAATTGCTGGACATAATGCAAAGCGGTTATGCATGTGAGAGTGCTTTCATTATTCTTTTAGTACTGTGTTGTCTATTTTGTATATACAATTTAAATATTGTGTATGAGATATTAATATGATTGTTATTTTTGTTTGTATTTTTATTAGACAGAAGTGGTTTTAGAGGCAAAGCTGTTTTAGATGAAGAGTTCTGTCATGCAGTGATTTATTCATTAATTTTCCTTCGGCTTAGCCAGTTATTTATCAGGGGTTGCCACAGAGGAATGAACCACCAACTATTCCGGCATAAGTTTTTTTTGCAGCTTCTAGTTGATCATTTGTAAAAGTGTCAGAATGTCAATTTTTTCGATGAATCATCTGTTGAACTGCATCCCAATCATCAAGAACTATGGGAACCTGCATGGACTAAAGATTCTAAGGAAAAATCATGTTTTGGGGTATTATTCAGTATGAAGCCGTGCGGGAGATCTGCAGAGTGAATGGCAACATCGACAGCCTGACGTATCAAGACATTTGTGCTGCCCATTACAAACCACAGGAGAGGGCAAATTCTTCAAGCAGGATAACACTCCTTCTCATACTTCAGCCTCCACATCAAAGTTCCAGAAAGCGAAGAAGGTCAAGGTGCTTGAAGATTGGCCAGCCCAGTCACCAGATATGAACATTATTAAGCATGTCTGGGGTAAGATGAAGAAGGAGGCATTGAAGATGAACCCAAAACATTTTGATGAACTCTGGGGCTTTTTCTCAATATGTTCTTCAGCGGTCTTGCGTCCTCGTGTAACGTTATCATCAGCTGCTAAAGTTCAGTTCCAATTCTCAAGACTGCAAGAACAGAGGACGCATGAAACTTCCTGAATGTGTTCTTGATATTGAGGACGCACCGATGCAGACTTGGCACTTTGCAGATCTTGCACTAGAAGTCCCAGAAGTCATTGCTACTGGAGGTGGGAAGGCAGCATTTTATATGTATTTATTATAAAAGTTCAGAGATGTGACTTATTCACCGCAGGAGATTCCCACATCAGAACATGCAAACTCCACACAGAAATGGCAACTGGTCCAGCCTGGACTCGAACCAGTGGTTTTCTTGCTGTGAGGTGAGCACTGAGCCACCGTGCCACCCTCATACAGTGATATCCAACGTAGTAAAGCCTTTAAATTGCACTTTGAATACTAATATCTTTTAAAATAAGTAGTAAAATATGATGTGCTGTCATCAAGGCACAGACCAAAAAAAATAAAAAATCAGTTTTAATAGTTCATACAATGAGTTATTAAAACTATTACGTTTTAAAATGTGTTGGAAAAAAAAAACTTCTCCGCTAAAACACTTGGGAACTATTTTTTTAAAAGATTTAAAACACACACACACACATACTGTATATACCCATGTCATAAAATACCACAAAAATACAATTATATTAGACTTAAATTACCGTCAGCAGCTATTTCGCAGCTTTTGAAGCAATGTCACTGTACCAAAAATAAAGCAAATGCAGCAGAATCCCTTTCCCTTTTTCATTATGAGTTGTGCTGCTTTGTATTCTGACAGGTTTTAGTGAGGATATACTGTAGATAGGCCTGGTAAGTTTCCAGCTGACTTGTCACAAATCTGTCAATGAATGTCCCTGGAGACTTACAGTGGCCATAAAAAGTTTACACGCAGAAAGTATCAGAGATGAAAGTGACCTACAGAAGCGATGTGTCAGTGGAGATTAAAGCTCATGCACTCACAATGCACTCCCATCGGCTTCACATCAGGGGACAGCTCGTGTCCCGAAAGGCCATGATTTGTGGGTAAACGTTGTTCGTTCTGGCTCTCCCATCGCTCGAGTCCTTCAGAGCTGCCTCTTAAGCCAAGGGTAAGAAGTTGAAGGACTCGCCGTGCACTATTCTGGCACACATGCAAGGCTGTACCTACAGCGAGAGCTTTTTCATTCATCACGCACCACCACGTAAACTTAAATCGGCTGTCTGCATGACAAACGGCTCTGCCCTGATAAAGCACCGGTACACGTTCCTCATCATTCAAGAAGCAACAAGGTCATTTATACCTCACGCTCAACAGGAATCACATCCTCAAGGTCGCCCGATCTACAGCTCAAGCACGCAAGTGAGAATCAGACACGTAATCCTATAAATAGTGGACGTTATGATGGAAAATCAATCATTGCTGTGATCAATCTCATCGCTCATAGGTGTCATGTTTTCTCGTTGTGAAGAAAAACCAACCTCCCTAATCTACACACAGTTAAACCCAAAAAGTTTAGGTAACTCAAACCATTTGAGGAAACTGTAAGGCTTGAAGCTTACGCTGCTATTCTGAACCAATAGTCGGAAACAGAAAGCAGTTGAAGGATGGCGTGTTTAAATCCATTATTTATCTGACTCCATTGTAATTAATCTGACTCCATTAAAGTTGTTATCATCATTGATAAAGAGAAAGAATCTCTACGTCTTAAAGCAGGCAAAGTTGTTTATTAAGTTACATGATCAAATATACAGACATTAGAATGACACAAACTAACATACTGTATAAAGAAATTTGCTGTAACATATGCACTGCTGAGCAACAAAGACAGTAAAACTGCCTTTGTTAGCATATGAGGCTACGCACTGGTGTGCGGGAGATGCAGAGTAAAAGCCATTCTCCCAGATCAACAGTTACCTTTCTTTCTTATACCCTGAGCAAAGCATTGTCAAACATGAGTGAAAACCAACCCCCAAAACCAGCTGAACGTGACAGCACAGTTGATGAGATGAAGTGGGGGAGAAGTACATTAACATACTCTCCTCAGGCCATGACCCAACAATAGTAAATATATTGTAGATTGAAACACAATTAATCAATGTCTTTGTTGATTTCATCACTACAACACTGAAGTCATAAACTGTCAAATGACACCAAATATGACAAAGTTATCTGAAAGAAGAACACAAGTAGATGAATTGTGTATGGTGAAGAGCACATGGTTACTGTAAGCAAATGGCAGAGATGTGTATCGGAGCTGTGAGGAACTCTGCCTCACCAGGAGGACCCATCCCATGCTTGGAATGTCTCAGTAGTCCTTCATTAGCATAGAAGGAAAAGTATATATTTTTTCAGCTTACAAAACCGATTGTAACAAACCTTTTAAGTTCAAAAACTAATCCTAATGAGTACTGTGAACTTAATCCATTTAAGTAAACAAAGCGATTTGAGCACAGTAAAACCCAATTCATGAAGAAAACTCAAATTAACTAAGTAGTGTAAAACCCGAGAAGTTAAAGCAACTCAAACCGTTTGGGGAAACTAATTGCTACAAACCATTTTAGTTAAAAAACTAATCTATGTGAGTACTGTGAACTTACTCCATTTAAGTTGAAGTAATGAGGTATTTAATTAACACATTACCTTCATCACTGAGTTCAAAACTCTTTTCAAATGTGTAGAATTAACTTTCAGTCAATTTTGAGTTAACAACCCTGATTTCAGTTGATAAAGTTGACAGTTGGGTTTTACAGTAGAGATCTGCGTGGGACTAAATTTTGAATCCTGCTAAACCGAACATAACCTAAAACCACCCAGCTATACAGAGTCCAGACAACCCATAACAAGCTGTCTGTATAAACACACATAGCACCAAGCAAGTGACACAGACAGCATCACAATCTCTCTCATTCTCACACACACACACACACACACACACAGCACCGAGCTCTCTTTCTCATTCACACACACACACATATACATACAGCTACAAACAAGCTAACGCAGCATCACGCTCTCTCATTCACACACTTTCACACTGTCACAGTTCGGGAAGGATGAGGGAGCGAGGACTCAAGTGCAAACACAGGATGATTTATTGATAATAAAAATAAAACAAAAGAACAACAAAAACCACCCTGAGGGGGAAAAACATAACAATAACACTAACAGACTAACAAACTTGGCTGGGTTGGCAAGACAAGAACAAGAGCAGGAACACATGGGGAGTTAAGACGACGAACTGGCACAGGACTGCAGACATGAGGGGATTATAAAGCAGAAGCAAACTGACACAAACAGGTGAACATGAGAAACTAATAATGAGTTAACAAGGAGGGTGGGACTAGACAATAGAAGGGAGAGCGCATGACACAGAGAGACAACACAAGCCATGCGCTCACATAAAACAAGACTGAACACGCAGCCAATGAGAGAACTCATTAACCGCGTGTTTTTATGACAAGACAAACAACACTGAAGCACACAACAGAAGCAGGCGACCACAATGTAAACACCGAGCCACGTGCTTTGACAAGAGATGCAAGACACGAGTACACGATAGATAAACACCTTACTATGTGCTCACACATATGCAACGTGCATGCTTCATCTCAGCGCCAACCAAAACTGAAACCAACTAGAAGGAGGCGCCGAGAATGAAGCAGCGCGATGCTGACAGAACAAACACAAACACTAGTACAAAAGCGCACGTGTCCGATGCACGCAGAGCCCGCGCGGCCGCATCAAGCAGGAGTGCGCACGCTCTGCACATACCCACAACGGCGCGCGCACACAGAGCCACACACAATGACAGAAAAAGGACAAGACAGGGCCAGTGTTCGGATTCTGCCACCAAAACAATAATTCACAAGACCAGAGTGGCAGAACCCTGACATACACATGCTCGCTCGCTCGGGAGTAATATTGTTAGACCGCCTGCTCCCGTTCAAAATACACCAGTTACAGACCGCTCCCGCGCTTTATTTCGTAAATTTATTCCCGCGCCGCAAAAAATGTGGTCGGGTCCCGCAACTCGGGGATGCAGACATCTATTCTACAGAGCAGTGGCAGGGAGATCAACATGCTGCAACTTGAGAAAACACATGCAAATAAAAAAATAAAACACCAAGTAAGAAAACATCCTCATTAGTTTGACAACACACATGCTGGAAATCCTCACAACACAAATGAATACAGTGATGCTCTACTGGCATTTCAGTTCTATGACATCACCATTGACCATTAGCCACTGAACAATAAGCGTGTGTCTGTATTTGCAGCAGGTTTCTGTTTTTTTGTGCATTTCTTTATTTGCAGTGTTTCTGTATTATCTGTGTATTTCTACACTATAAAACCCAAAAAACTTAAGGTAACTCAAACCGTTTGAGGAAACCGATTGTTACAAACTATTTAAGTTCAAAAACTAATGGTAATTAGTACTGTGAACTTAATCCGTTTGAGTAAATGAAGCAATTCGAGCACAGTAAAACCCAATACATGAAGAGAACTCAAACCAGGTACTGTAAAACCCAATAAGTTAAGGCAACTCAAACTGTTTGAGGAAACCGATATAAACCACTTGAGTTCAAAAACTAATCTATATGAGTACTGTGAACTTACTCCACTTAAGTTGAAGTAATGAGGTATTAGATTAACTCATACCCTTCAACACTGAGTTCAAAACTCTTTCAGTACACTCATTTCATTCGATAAAGTTGACTGTTGGGTTTAACAGTGTATTTGTTTCTTCACATTTCTGTATGTTTCTATTTTCTGTGCATTCTGGTACTTTCAATGTTTCTGTTTATTTTTTGCTCATTTTTTGCATATTTTCTGCGCAAGTCTGAATTTGCTGTGGATTTCTGCACTGTAAAACCCAACAGTCAACTTTATCAAATAAAATTAATGTAGTTAACCCAAAACTTACTGAAAGTTAATTCTACTTATTTGAAATCTGTGTTTGCAGCTTGGATGTGCTTGATCTACTGAAGTGTATTGGATTCATTTGTGCTTTTAAAAGCACAGATTATAACTTGTGCTTTAATGCATGCACTAAGCCTCAGATGGACATGTAAAGTCATTTCTGAGTTGTATTTGGAACACATTTCTGTATTTACAGTGCATTTCTGTATTCACAGTGCATCATTTTTGCACATTCCTCTATACTGAAAAAAAAAGATTCATTGGATTTGCTACATTATATACATTTATATTGTCTGAAACATATGCTGGATAATTTAGCGTTTCATTCAGCTGTGGCGAGCCCTGATTAATAAAAGGACTAAGCCAAAAAGAATTAACATAAATTGAGTTAACTTAATCATTTTTACAAATTTAAATGGAACGAATATAAACCAGTTAAATTGTCCCACAAAAAAATAAGAATTGTGTTGTTTCAACTCATTTTAATAAGTAGTTTAAATTGTGTTAAAGTGTGTGTGTTTCTGTATTAGCTATGCTTTTCTGTATTTGCAGTGTGTTTCTGTAGTTTTTGCGCAATTTTCTTTTTTCTGCAAATTGTAGTAATTTCTACACATTTTCGTATCATTTCTGCATTTGTTTTGTCTTATCTCTGTGTGTTTTTGCCCTTTTTCTCTCCATTTCTGTATTTAGTCAAACTGACGAAGAGGTTTCCTTAATGTGTTTTTTCTATATGCATTGAGTTCTCTCAGTCGCCATATTATTCACTTTCTGAGTTGTAAAAGCGCAAAAGGCTTCCATCTCCTCCTGGGGGTCCCTGAGGCTGTAATCAAGCCAGTGTTTTGAAGCGTGGCCCCAGGGCCACAGGAACACTGCTGGAGTGCAGAGAGACACTGCTTAAACACTACTCCTGAGCCACGGCGATGAATAATGGAGGTGGATTCCATCTTTGCTTGGTCACTCTGAATGGTTATAGCAGCCCATTGGCCGGAGAGTAACGGATACTTATAAAATGGTGTCAGCTGTCAGAGAGGCATTAATTAGTCATCCAGAGTTGTAACAGAGCGAGGCGCGTCCAGACGCCAGCGGGAGCCGCACAAGGCCGCTGTGGCTCAGTGTCAGCTGGTTGTGTGTTCCAACATGGTCATCTTATAATGCATCTCATTCAACCTCTGACATAAATGACTTCGACTGGTGTGGATGTGCATTTGGGACAATGGCATCCATTCACACTGATGCTCCGGCTGATGAATAACCTAGAAGGGTCAGTGGATCAGTGCTTTATAGTTAAGTAAAACTAAAACTGTTACTTTTTAGACACTTGAAATTAAATTATGTAGCTATTTGTCAAATAAATGTTTTATTAATGTATTTGTATTTTTTGTGTAGTACACTGAATAATAGCAGTGTTATTTCAACTCTTAAGAGTTAAAATCTACTCTGAATGGGTGAACACATTATCCCAATATTCATTAAACCATTCGTTTTCTTTATAGCTTAGTCTCTTTATTAATCATGGGGTCGCCACAACCAGAATGATCCAACATGTTTTACGCAGCGTATGACTTTCCAGCTGCAACCCATCACTGGGAAACACCCATACACTCGTACATTCACACACATACTGTACACTACAGCCAATTTAGCTTACCCAATTCACCTATACTGCATGTCTTTGCACTATGAGGGAAGCCGGAGCACCCAGAGGAAACCCACAGGAACACGGGGAGAACATGTAAAAGTCTACACAGAAGTCAACTGACCCAGTTGGGTCTCGAACCAGCGACCTTCTTGCTGTGAGGCAACAGTGCTACCCACGGCACCACAGTGCTACCATTGTCTCAAAATAACACTCTTAAGAGAGTTACTTGTACACTATAACTTATATTTACTCTGTATTGTGGTCAGAATAACTCTGATGTACACTACTGGGAGTTGATTGCTCCCTGACTCTATGGTAAAGAGTAAAAATTCAACACTTTAACAGAGAGAATTTAACTCTAGTTCACCTTGTAAACAATACGATACTCATGATTGATAGTTAAAATAACTTACATAAGACAATTCTTCAAGAATGATAGAAAAACTATTACAATTATGTAATGAATTATTTTTATTAACAAAACATGTTCAAACTTGGCAGCCAGCGCACAACAGATTTACATTTTTCACAAATCAAAACTTTTTAAGACTTTTCAAGATTTTGAAAATGGCATGACTTTTGTGTTCCATTAAGATTTTTGGTCAAATTAATTCCTGGGTGTTGGAAGTAACACTATCAAGGGTTGTTTACCTGTCACACCTTGATTTTACACTGGATTAAAATTGCTTCAAACTCTGATTGTGTTAATTTATCAAACTATAACTCTATAATGTTAACAATTTCCACTGAAATGTTTTAACTCTGATTGATTTGCTGTGTATTTATATATCTTCATTTAAAATAAGTAATTTGACAATTCTGGGCTTATAAAAACAAACAAAAACTTCCCATTCCATACAGTGTGGTGCATCTATTTTTCTTCACATATTTTTTATTTTTTGGGGGGTGGGGGGGATGAATACATTATTTAGGGATAAAACAAGGCTTCTTGGTCTTGGTTGGCATTAGCAAATGCCACATCTGTTATTGATTACATTTTTGAGCAGTTTGAGATGCAAAACTAGCACTTTTTTTTTTGGAAAAAGCAGACAAGACTGAGTAAAACACAAATATTGAATTTTATTCAGCAAGTAATAAATAATTTGAAAGAGAGCAGTGTTGATCTTTATGTATTTATATTTTTATACAAATCCCAAATTAATTCATTTATTTTACTTTGGCTTAGTCTCTTATTTATCAGGGGTCACTACAGCGGAATGAACCGCCAACTATTCCGACATATGTTTTATGCAGCGGATGCCATTCCGGCCACAACCCAGTACTGGGAAATATCCCAAATTCGATTAAATAATGTTAAATTATAGCATTTTTTACACTAAAAAGTATATTTCAACCAATCTAAGTACAACCCCAACCCCTGCATTAACTATACAACTTAAAAAAAAATCTAATTATTAATGTGTTTTCAGCACCACATCCCAAAATATAATCTGTTAGAGAATGTGTATCATGTAAGTATAATTTTAAGAAATGGCTTCTTAATAGTCAACATTGTGAACACTGAAGGTTTTTTGCTGTTGTTCATTTGAGCTTTCTGGCAAAGACCAATCAAAACCTTTGTTCTAATTTGGGTACATTTACTTTGCAGAGCAGGGGTGCCCAAACCTTTACATGTGAAGGGCCAAAAACTAAATATCATTGAGAGCTTTGCGCCGAAGGTAAATATATTAAACAGTTTTACATTAAAGTTACCATGGGTCATTTCCCAAGTAATTTTATAATTCATTCATTTTTTTTTCAGCTGTTTTCCTTCCAGCTGGTTTTCAACCTTTTCCTCCCTTAGAAAACAGCCTAAATTTGAAAAAGAAAGCATTTCTTGTTGTTTTTTTTACTGAATGCTGAAGACAACAGTGGCTCTTGCTCTCTGCTTCTGGGAGTGACCTTGCTGGGACTGATGCATGGCCTGGGCAGTGTCTACACGCAAATTCAATTATTTATGGTGTGGCTGTGTTGAACTCAAGCGTTTGCTTTGAGAAGAAATGCCCTCGTCCATCACAAAGAGCTTCAGGGGCTATGAATGAGTGAAGGACACTATTTACACCCATGTTAATTATCCGCATGGAGAAATGTGGTTATGTAATCAAAACATGAGAATGTCTTGAGGACAAATACATTAATTTGATCATAAATTTGGCAAGACCGCTCAAAAAAAAAAAAAACATGATCTGCGATGATAATATGCTTGTGTCTCTTCAAAAACCAATTGGATTGAATTGCTCAATTCATGTGGACTTTTACATCAATAATTCAAAGTCAATATGCTTTGAATGCAAGTACAGAAATCTCTCAAATTTGTCAAATCTAAAAAAGAACAAAAAGAAATGACAAAATAGTTCCAATGTTAAGCCTGCCAACAAAATGCAAGCCAGTTAACAAAGTGTGTATAAAGACTTCTTTGCTGAAATGCCACTGGGATGAAAGAGTGCAGTTTTAATTGGCACATAATTTCTCCTGAGAGGAAATATTGTTTGTGCCTAGTGTTAACAATTAATTTAGGAATGGAAATAAATATGACAGTTTAAAGTGTAAATAAAAATACATTTTTTTTGCAAAATGTAAGCAGTTTGATGAACACACGGTCAAAAAATGATCGCTAAACAAACGTAAAATGTCCATGCGAATGTGTAAAAACTGAAATATCTTCATTTATGCTTCTGGTGATGAACACGTTTTGTTTGGGGTTGAAATTATGTAAGGGTTGCGTAAATGTTGACAGAATGTTCACTTTTGAGTAGCACTATGTAAAATTTATTTATTAGAAACAAATTTCACATGAGAGGAACACATGCTTAAGATTAACCACGAATGGTCTGTATTAGCTATCATATGATTTACCAATCAGATGAATCCAAACATACATAAATAACCAGACTTCCTTACCTTAGTCATCTTCGTCTTAAAGAATTCCCTCATCCATCATTTCTGTTAAACACAAAAAGTGCCATTGATTTGCATATTTGTTTTTTCTACCATGGAAGTCAATGGATACAGGTTTTCAGCTTTCTTCAAATTCCATTGTGATCAACAGAACAAAGAAACTCACTAAGGGTTGAAACCACTTGAGCTGGAGTAAATAGTGAGTAAATTTAAAATTTGGGGTGAAATATCCCTTTAAAGTCCACGTGATATGTTGATGTACATCCAATTGAAACAAAATATTGAGTAGGGGGGCGGGGCTTTCTTTTTGTGCATTATTTCCTCATAGAAAACTAACTGTTAGAGTGGCATTGTTAATAATTCTGCGGTTAAAGCATCAAACTGATTTAATAGGGGTGTCACGATTTCGATTTTGAATCGAAATCGATCGAAATTTATGCTCAATTTCGATTATCGAATCAAAAAATAGAATCGTCGATGCTGCCACGCCCCCATGTCAGCTTGGCTTGCCAAGCGGGAAAAAAACTGGCTTGTTGAAGTGCTTGTTAAACTGCAGAAGCAGGAGACCCATTGACAGAACTTAAACCCTCTCCTCTTTCAATGAAGTGATTTCGTCGGTGTTAAAGCATTTTGGATTTCCAGTGAGTTATGTTGACAACATTCGTGTTGTCGACAAAAAAACACAGTTTTGCAAGCTCTGCTATGTGCGTATTACGTACGGTTCGTCCGATAGACAACACCGGCATCGCGATCCTCCGCCCGCCCCCGTCGCAAATCCGCTCGTGAAAAGTACACACTCAGGCCCTGTTTACACTGTCTTTGTTTTTAAATGGCATTTTAGAACGACATTGATTTGACATCCACAGTGGCGTGTGGCATTTCTGAGCAGTGACCACACAGACACAGATGCATACACAGCCTTGTGCTCGAGACAGCAGGTCCAGGCAGTCAGAGGACTGCTTCAATCTTTCACTCACTTGTACTTAGTCATTTTAGCGAACACCTCAGATACTGTTGGCTGGTTCCTATTGGTTGTGCGTCTTTTTTTTACCGACGCCATTATAACGACACAGATCACTGCCTATTCACGAGTCCCGCAGAAAAAGTGATTGACAGGTGGTAATTTTGTGTGTATCTTGCCTTTATTCATTTACTGTATGATTTGTTTATGGGTAAAACAAAGACCATGCAGGTCAGGTAGTTTAAACGGTAGGCTACAAATAATTAATTGGTCATTAATTAATTAATTATTCATAATCGAAAATCTAATCGAATGGTACCTTTAGAATCGAAAATGTAATCGAATCGAGGATTTGGAGGATCGTGACACCCTTATGATTTAACCTTCCTAACCATGTCTCTCTTACCATTAGTTTGCAATGAATGATGTGCAAAAAGAAAGCTCCTAATGCTGCGTTCACATCAGATGCGGATGAAGTTCAAGCGTGAGTGATTTGCATGTTAAGTCAATGCAAAGACACGAATAGACATCCTGCAGTGCGATTCGCGTGAATAAGGTGGGATGAGTTAAGTGCTTTGCATGTTTGGTGCGTTTAATGCGCTTAACACATGTATCGCTTGAATTGGAAAATCTGAACTTCAGCAAACATTTGCGCCACGTCTTGTAGGGTCGTGATTATGACTTAGTGCCTGTTGTTGGTGTCCGGAGGGGAAATCCTTTTGCTGACACCGAACAACAGAACAACAATTTCAGAACAACAAATTCAGTCTGAAGCACCTCTGAATGCCTCCATTATCCAGGTATAGTTTCTGGAGGAGTTGATACTAATAATAATAATTCCTTACATTTATACAGCGCTTTTCTGTTCACTCAAAGCGCTTTACACAATGGGGGGGGGGATCTCCTCATCCACCACAAGTGTGCAGCATCCACCTGGATAGCGCGATGGCAGCCATTTTGCGCCAGACCGCACACCACACACCAGCTGATTGGTGGAGAGGAGACAGAGATTAAATCAATTGAAATATGGGGATGGTTAGGAGGCCATGATGGACAGAGGCCAGTGGGCAGATTTGGCCAGGATGCCGGGGTTAAACCCCTAATCTTTTTCGAAGGACATCTTAGGATTTTTTAACGACCACAGAGAGTCGGGACCTCGGTTTAACGTCTCATCTGAAAGACGGCGCTCACTGAGCAGTATAGCATCCCCGTCACTATACTGGGGCATTAGGACCCACACAGACCTCACATGACCTCATGAACTCACAGGGCTGGGTGCACCTCTGAAAGGATCTAGTGGACTCAGACACGGCGCCGAACAAATCTACGCTGTTTATCAGCTTTCAAAAAGTGCATAAACACAACTTTTTCTTAATAAAACCCATGCTAGCTATTTAGCAATGAAGCTAGAGTAACCGGGAAGACAGCAGCCCTGCCCCTGACACAAATCTGCATGTATTGTGAAGTGAATTTGATGCGCAAATAAAGCGAGTAAACTTAAAATGTCCACGTGTCTATTTACACTCAAAAAAAGTGACGTTTGCTGTTTGTTCAAATGAATTGTTTCAAATGTTGATTTTAGAGTTTTTTTGGGGGGGACAACATAATTGTTTGATGTTCAATCAACTTAAATTCTCAACTTAAAAACTCAAATCGATTGTGGGGAACCCAGTAGTGTGGAACCCACAATTTATTTACGCGTGCCGTATCTTGTGTAAACACAGCATAAAAAGGACCACTATTCCAAATACTGAAGCAATGACTTTGATTTAACTTTTTTTTTTTTTGTGGATTAACTTGCAAGAACTAATTGTTCACCTAAAGAATAACAATGCGCTTGTAATTTTTGGTGCTTGTTCAAACTACTCATTTAAAATGAGCTGAAACAACACAATTCTTGAGGTTTTTTTGGGGGGGGGGTGGGGGGCTTAATTGTTTTAATTGTAGTTCAATCCACTCAAATTTGTAAAAAATGAATAAGCTAACTTATTTCCTTTATGTTGTCGCAACACAAATGGATTGTGTCGAAGCCACACATTGTTTTTACAGTGTAAACAAAGTACATTTTGATTCTGCGCAGACCTTAAGTTTACCGAACACTGACAACTGCTTCTGAAACTCTGGCAAATCTACAAAAAGATCCATTGCATCTGAAAGACTAGACCAGCTGAGAACTCACATTGCTTGCATTTCGGTTCCACAAGCTCGTCTCCATTGAATGGACGTGGTATTCCGAAGATTTGCTTTGTCCTTCCTCAACATCCAATTTTAGAAAACCGCAGCTGAAATTACATCACCTTTCAAATAAACTTGACTCAAATTCCCCTCTCTAATTCTGTTTTCTGCTGACCTGGTCTCTTGCTCAGGGGAACGGTTAAAATAGCTTGATGTGCTATATAGAAATGGAGAACACTGCTTTTAATGTGGACAGATAAACACTAGAGGCTTCTCATTGGTTAAAAAAAAAAATCTGTACTCTATCAAACAACATGTGAAACAACATTATCAGACCTGTTTTTACACTGTAACACCCTCCCGCTGTGCTGGTAAAAATGAAGCTTGATTAAAGTTTAATGGCCCTGAGACCCTTCAATTAGTAAGTTTGGCTCATACATTAAAATAATGACTCTAATGAGGAGAGTAATGAAGACTTCATCATGCGCGCGGAGAGGAGATTAAAACTGCTTTATCAGCCACTATGTGTCACTGAGCCTGCTAAAAAAAGATGAAAAATAAGGTCAAAGTGAGTGTAATGAACAACGTGTTAATATTTAGCACCTCTCCACGTCACCATATTCTATTACTGCTTTTTAAAAGTTATTTTATAGTGATCGGCATGATGCATGTGCTTTTATGCTGACATATAATCTCTTTAAATATATTTTGTATCATATGCAGCCCATAATATGGTTATGTAATGTTAATTTTATTCTTTTCCGCTTCCGCAGATCTATCCATGCTGATGGTGATACAAGCCCAGATACAGAAACCACAGCTTATGCATTACGGTTTTTGATTTTATTACACATGACATTTGATATCTGTTAATTTAGTTGCATGAAATGGACATGTAATGGACATTTAAAGGAACAGCTTACCATCTGCTTAAGCCTGTACCTTGCATTGATTAACTTAAATCTGCTTACTCAAGGTCATAGATAATTTACATTTAGATGTCGCCTACCCTATTGTTGTCTGTTGTAAGGAATGCGTCAATAGAGCTGCCTTTTTAGTACAGGGTAGCACTCCTTTAAAATGAATGTAGGACCAAGGTGCAGTGGAGAACTGGCCATCTAAAGCAAGAGATATATACTCATAAATACACTGTATCTGAAAAGTATTCACAGCGCTTCACTTTTTCCACACTTTTTATGTTACAGCCTTATTCCAAAATTGATTAAACTCATTTATTTCCTCAAAATTCTACACACAATACCCTATAATGACAATGTTAAAAAATTATTAAAAATAAAAAATCAGAAAAATCACATTTACAGAAGTATTCACAGCCTTTGCCGTGAAGCTCTAAATTGAGCTCAGGTATATTCTGTTTCCACTGATCATTTTTGAGATGTTTAGCAGCTTAATTGGAGTTCACCTGTGGTCAATTCAGTTGGTTGGACTTGATTTAAAAAGGCATACACCTGTCTATATAAGGTCCCAGGGTTGACAATGCATGTCGAAGGAAAAACAAAGCATGAAGACATTGAATTGTCTGTAGACCTCCGAGACAGTATTATCTCGAGGCACAAGGCTGGGGAAGGTTAAGTTGGCTGTTTCTCAATTCCAAGAACGCAGAGAACGGACTTTTGTTCTTGTGGAGACCGGTCTTGCCAGGTGTCCTCAGAAGAACGAACTCAGGAGACCGCGAGGGCAGAGAACGCATCCTTTGAGAAATGGGATGCTGCGTTCTTCCTGATGGTCACATGACCTTCACGTGTTTTAAATGGTAAATTATTTAAACATTACAGCCTTCATACAACGATTTATTGTTTTTCCCCTTTTCAAAATATATACTTTGCATAAAAACATTATAAATATATGTTGCACAATATAAATAAAACAGATTTTAATACGAATTTCAGCAAACAAACAACCCTTAATGTGTTTATTCCTTTATAAAGATGTCCATGGTAATGTTTACTTTCACCGTTTCTTTTAGGGAAACTCCTGAAGTAAATAATTCATATCTATGAACTTTAATAATAAGTCTAGATAAAATGCTGCGCTTCCCACCTCCAGTCGCAATGACTTCTGGGACTTCCAGAGCGAGTTCGGTGCTCAAGTCTGCATTAGTGCGTCCTCGATATCAAGAACACATCCGGGAAGTTTCATGCGTCCTCCGTACTTGCGGTCTTGAGTATTGGAACTGAACTTAGGCAGCTGATGATGACGTTTCACGAGAACACGAGGACGCAAGACCGCTGAAGAACGCATATTGAGAAACAGACAATGAGTAGGTAGGAAGGTTTAAAGTTCCAGTGAGCACAGTGGCCTCCATCATCCGTGAGAGGAAGATGTTTGGAACCACCAGGACACTTCCTAGAGGTCTAAGGGTCTTAGTCAGGGAGGTGATCAATAACCCGATGGACACTCTGTCTGAGCTCCAGCGTTCTTCTGTGGAGAGAGGAGAACCTTACAGAAGGACAACCATCTGTGCAGCAATCCACCAATCAGGCCTGTATGGTAGAGTGGCTAGACGGAAGCCAATTCATGCCTGGAGTTTGACAAAAGGCATCTGAAGGACTCTCAGACCATAAGAAACTAAATTCTTTGGTCTGATGAAAGGCTCATACCATCCCTACAGTGAAGCATGGTGGAGGCAGCATCATGCTGTGGGGATGTTTTTCAGCAGCAGGAACTGGAAGACTAGTCAGGATAGAGGGAAAGATGAATGCAGCAATGTACAGAGACATCCTGAAGGAAAACCTGCTTCAGAGTGCTCTTGACCTCAGACTTGTGCGACGGTTCATCTTCCAGCAGGACAATGACACTAAGCACACCACCACCATATCAATGGAGTGGCTTCACAATAACTCAATGTCAATAACAATGTCCTTGAGTGTCCCAGCCAGAGCCCAGACCTAAATCCAAATGAACATTTCTAGAGAGATCTGAAAATGGCTGTACAGTGTTGCTTCCCATCCAACCTGATAGAGCTTGAGAGGTACTACAAAGAGGAATGGGCAAACATTCCCAAAAGACAGGTGTGCCAAGCTTGTGGCATCATGTTCAAAAAGACTTGAGGCTGTAATCAACAAAGTGTTGGACAGAGGCTGTGAATATTTCTGTACATGTGATTTTTCAGATTTTTAATTTTTTTTTATAAATTTGCAACAAACAATTTCAAAAAATCTTTTTTCACACTGTCATTATGGAGTATTGTGTGTAGAATTTTGAGGAAATAAATAAGTTTAATCCATTTTGGAAAAAGGCTGTAACATAAAAAATGTGGAAAAAGTGAAGCGCTATGAATACTTTGTACTGTATGTGTTTTCTTTAAGGTCTTCAATGGTTGGCATCATTTCTTCACAGGTCTTGGATCACATCAGTGGCACTGTACAATCTATAAAGGCATCGGAATGAGTATCCCAGGTGAGAGACTCCGGACAAGAATGTAAACAATGTTAAAAACTACATTTTCATCTCAGGGTATCTTAAAAATAGCAAAGAGCTGAGGGTCTATTTCAGTTTCTTCTGTTCTCTGTGTGTTGAGAAATATTCTGCTTTGAGTAAAATGCAGCACTCATCAATATCACTCTCAGAGTATCCATAGACTGCGCCAGATAATATCTCTAGGCTACAACAATAATCATATGAAAAATAATGCTTGGAGGAACATTTTGTTCCCCATGGCGTCTAACTATAGACTGCAGAAACAGATGCCCAACACAACTCCATTTCTGTTCACTCTAGGAGCCAAAGAGTCCCAAAGATGGCATCTTGCATTAATGTCATTTCCATCTTCATCCGAAGCTCCAGAAAAAAGTCCACTGTGACTGCTTTACTCAGAAACTGACAGCTGTCAATCATGATGTCATTCTTTTATAGCATCAAAACACTGATGATGCTTTCCACTGTATAGTACAGCTCACTTTTGAGGTACTTATATGTGATGAGATAACACTGTTTCTGCAGATACTGTTTGGCCAGACTGGCCTCTGGATTTGCGACACGTCTCCAAACCTGCTCAATTTAAATAAACAGCAACAGCCACTACAGAACCATGTGACTACATCAAAGTTATCACAGCAGTAGAGGCGACATAACTGCAATTGTGTAACATTAAAAAAAAAAAATCTAAGTTGTAAGAAAAACAAACACAACATACATTAGTGTTATTAAAAACTACATGTAATGGCAGAAACCATATTTGGGTGAAAATGTATTTATGTTAGAATTTTTAAGGGTGTTTTCCATAAAGCATGTTCAGCTTACTTTCACATTAGTGAAGTGAGAACTGTCAACATTGTAACCTATACTCAAAATTGGTCCTCTAATTCTCTTTTATAGATGGCTGACACAGATTTTACTTGCTGAATCAGGCAAACTCTCTCTGATGTAAGCCTTACGAAAGCTTCAACTTGTGGAACACACCAAACAAACTAGCCTGACAGACGCTCACTGATGGCCTGACGCTCCCTTTTTGTGCACTGTTTTGTCCCATAAATGAGCAGCTGAAATGCATTACAAATGTTGTGTATTTACGTAATGGAAAGCACTGACATGTATATGTGCCCTAACAAAACGCTTCCTGAAGCTGAAGTACCCACATCTAGTCATTATCAGGAAATTACTCACTGAATGGTGTGTGTGGTTATGCAGTATGTAACTGTTCTGTTTCTTTGTTTGTTTTGTCAGTGGAACACAGAAGACAGAAAACTGCCTAATAAGGTCTCTATAATTGTAGTGAATGGAGACCAAAATTGTCAAACTCCAAAAAAACAACAACAATAACAACAAATAAAAGCCTCACAGAATGTCATACAAGTTTGAAACAACACAAAAGGTACGTTAAAAAAGATAAAATTGCTTAAATTAAAGAATGTATTTGATTCAGCATATGCTGTGTTAGCCATTTACCATCTTAAAGGGACAGTTCGCCTAAAAACAAAAACTCTCATCATTTAATGACCCTCCACTTATTCAAAACATGTTTTTTTTCTTCTGTTGAATACAAAAGAAGATGTTTTGCTTGGGAAGACCCTAGAGCAGGGGTCTCAAACTCGCGGCCCGCGGGCCATTTGCGGCCCTCAGTGCAATATTTTGTGGCCCGCGCCGACTGCTGTACTCTGACAGAATCAGCGGAGCGGGGAGAGAGAGCTCTCCCCGCTCCGCTGATTCTATCCGTACACAGCGCGCTTGTCACTCAATGCGCGTTGTCGCGCGCGTTCTGATCAGCTGTGTTGTCGCGCGCGTACTCAAGAGCGGTGTTATCGCGCGCCTACTGAAGGGCGGGACCGAGGGTGTGTCGCGTCGCGGGGGCACTTTTGATCATTTTGAAAGGGCACTTTCTATGCAAGACTAAAAAGGGCATGTGCTCTGCACAGGTTGAGCCCTATGTGTGCACGTGCCTGCCCTGCATCTTATATATATTGATATTATAGGTAGATACAGACTGGTGCAGACTGATGTGACTGGAGTGGGGTGGGGTTGTTTTATTTATACATATATACGCCTTTTTTTTAGGTGAGGGAATGGAAGTTTTGAGTGAGTTCCCCCAACTTTTTTCCCTAAATGGTTTTTCACTCAATTTTTCACTCAATGTTCTATTAATGTTCAGGACACTTCATGTTCAGAAGAAATAATTAAAACTGTTAATAATGACATATGAGGACTTTTTTTTGTGAAATCCCTTATGCGGCCCAGCCTCACCCAGACTTTGCCTCCTGCGGCCCCCAGGTAAATTGAGTTTGAGACCCCTGCCCTAGAGCGTTGCATTTGAGCCTAAGTGCGCCAGGACCCGAGTTTCTTATGCCTCTAGGGCCAGGCTTTGGGCCAATTTTCACGTCATAACTAGCTCGTATGTCAGGCCTGCTTTAGATTTTTTTTTTTTTTAAAGTTTAATGAAATTTAATGCATGCAGTCTGGAAGCGCCATTGATGCCACATACCAGGATACGTACAATAGAGAATATAAAGAGAAAAATTGCCAATGCCAAATTTAAAACTTTGAAAAATGCTAGAGGAAAGGCAAACTTATGGTCAACTTTTTAAATAGTGACAACTTTAAATGATTAGCTAACTAGTTATGCACAACGCACAACTTGTATTGAGTAAACTTACTGTGGAACACATACCCCTTGGATATCAATGTCACTTAAAAAACTAAAACTTACATTTAAAAAAAACAACCAAAAAAAAAAAAACTCCAAACATTTCTCTAAATTATTCTGATAAAAACGAAACGAAAAAACATCAACTTTCTATTAAATAGAAATCTGTTAATGGCTGTAATAGTATAGGCTGTTTGGCAGAAAAAAGACAGGCTTCGGGTCGGACTCGGGCCAAGAATTTTGATAATTTGTTGGACAAAGGCTGGGCTACAGACTAGGCGTCTAAGGTCAGGGCCGAGCTAGGGCTTCGATTTAAGGCCCGTGCAGGGCTCTTGAAGACCCATTGCCTTCCATTTTTTTTCAATCCAGGCTCATTGTGAAAACTTACCCCTACATACATTTCTGAAGAGCGCTAAATATGTCCAAGGAGATACATTTTTTGCAGTTTTTGTTTCAGTTTATGTTTCCTCAGATCTACTAGAGGCTGTGTTTGCTTTTTGAAATCTCAAATTTCTCTCGAGAGCCATTTGCGCCTGCTCTTCTCGCGTCAATCCACCAGACTGACCGATCAACTGACCCACCCCTCTCCTTCCCTAAACCCAACCGATAGTGTTTTAAAAAGCACCAATTGACCAGCGCCCACCCATTTCCCTAACCTAAACGACAGTGTTTCCAAAAGCAATCCAGAAAAAGAAAAGCCCTCGCCTGACTTTTACCACGTTTTCATATTTTACCACGTTCTCACCCAGTTATTTACTTGTTTATTTTATTTTTTGGATTCAGTTTTTGTTTTACCTGCTTTATGGAACTGTTCTTCACCAGACCTTAACCCCATCGTCACAGTCCACTCCATTTGGTCAACGTATGAAGCAAGCCAATGGACAAGCTGGTAACAGCAGGAAAGCCATCCACACAGAGGTAAGCAGTCAGCTGGTAAGAACAAAAAGGAACAGTGTCATAACGTCATGTAGCGTTCATTTTAAGGACAAAATGCAGCCATACGTATGTCTGGCTACATAGTTAGTGATTAAAAAATATATATAGGGCTATGTTTTCAGAATGAGCCTGTGTGGCATTTTTTGGTCTACAATGAAAGTCAAGGGGTGTCAGCATCCAGCATTCTTCAAAATATCTCCTTTTGTGTTCGACCGAAGGACGAAAAATGAAGTAAAGTAAGTGATGAGGTTATTGCTAAGTGAACTGTCCCTTTAACACTTTGATTCTGTTTCCTCACTGACTCTCACATTAGGATGGCGATTGCTCTTTACTCTGTGTCTGTCATGACCTTGAATTATGAACGCTGCTGTTTGACTGACAGTCGAGAGCGTTGTGCTTGGTGAAACAGCTCACTCATCTCCACAGCAGCTTCACTGACAGGTAGAGACACTTACATCAGCAAAACACACGCACACACACATGTATATATATATCTGACAACATCTCTCTCTTGGCTCCACTGTCAGTCACAGCCAGACGCTCTTTCATGAGTCTGTATATCATAAAACCTGCATGCAGACAGTTCACATAATCAGCTCTGGTTACCTGATGGAATTACGTGGTGGAAAGCAGCTGTGGAAAATTGGCCGAATGATTCCTCTGGCTGTGATGTGTTCGCAAACACACAGGCGCGCTCCAGTGATCTGTGGTACACATGACAGATGGATTTTCATTATCAACAGAAGCACAGGTATTTTATATATTTGAATTACAGGTATATAGTGCCTCAAAAATGGCCAATCACACTTAAATAGATTACATTTGAATTCAAATTAAATGAACAAAAGTGATTTTATACACACAGAATGAATAATAAAATCAAGTAAAGTGTCTGCTATTACTAGGAAAATTATGTTGCTTTTTGTATTTATTTTATATTTGAATTCATACATTCAATCATTTTCTTTTTGACTTAGTCCCTTTATTAATCAGGGGCCTTCCAGCTGCAACCCATCACTGAGAAACATCCATACACACTCATTCACACACATACACTATGGACAATTTAGGCTACCCAATTCACCTATATTGCATGTTTTTGGACTGTGGGGGAAACCGGAGCACCAGGAGGAAACCCACGCATACAGAGAGAGAACATGCAAACTCCACACAAAAACACTGACCCAGCCAAGGCTAGAACCAGTGACCTTCTTGCTGTGAGTCGGACGCGCTACGCACTGCGCTGAATATTCCTGTTTATATTTAGCATTTGTTGTCCCCACCCCGGGGGGTGTGGTTTCGGGGGGGACAAAACCGAAAACCACCCAGCTATACAGAGTCCAGACAGCCTATAACAAGCTGTCAATATAAACACACACACACACACATAGATACACAGCACTAAGCAAGTGACGCACAGACAGCATCACGCTCTCTCTCATTTACACACACACACATAGACAGCAACAAACAAGCTAAACACAGCATCACGCTCTCTCATTGACACACCAGCCTGATCTCACCAGGAAATGTAAGTATTTACCGTTTTGTCAATTTAGTGGCTAATTCAGTCATACGAAAATTTACGATTTTAAAAAGGAGGCGTGCCACTTAACCCCACCCCTGACCCCAACCGTCATTGGGTGATGAGCAAATCGTACTAAATTGTACAAATTAGATCGTATGATTTCATACAAATTAGCCACTAAATCAAAAAGTTACGAATTGCCGAGAGATTGCAATGGACACACATACATATGCGTGCTCGCTCGCGTTTATTGTTATACCGCCCGCTCTCATTCTAATTACACCAGTCACCGACCGCTCCCGTGCTTTATTCGGAAGTTTATTTCTGTGCTACAAGAAATCTGGGTGGGGTCCTGCGGCTCCTGTGCAGACCTCTACCGTACAGCCCTACATTTGGATATATTTTAAATAATCAACCATGTAAAATTTGTGTCTTTAAGGATTATGGCTAAGTATATTCATTTAAAATGCCTATTAAAGAATATTTTGAAGCTGCATTATGGTCACTAATTTTAGACTGTAATATGCCACTAAATGATTTTTGATCAAAATATGCCTGATAATATTTGATATATAAAATATTGTTAAAGCAATTATCATAAACATTTAAATGCAATTGTATACAATATGTATATGACCTGCAAAATAATGTGTTAATGCAGGGGTTCCCAAACTTTTCAGCCAATGACCCCCAAAATAACATTGCCAGTGACACGCGACCCCAACATTCCTTGGAGGTGGCTATAAATATACAAATGTTAAACACCACAACAATAGTCCTATATAAACACGAGCATATTGACAACACAAAAAAAGTGCAACAGTCTAACAACCATAGGCTATAATTTATTTATTAATTTGTTTTTTGTTATTTTTTTTTATTTTGTTTAGTTTAATATTAACCTCACCTGACTGGTTGGCACAATGTTTTCAGCACAAGTCTATTCTTGGTTTGATTTTGAAGATCGCCACTCAGAGACCATCCTCAGTGTTCAGGTGTGGCCTGTAGTTATTTTTAATGTGTTTGATTGCCATAAAGATTCCAAAAAGTTTAACCTGATGCTATAAAATCAATCTGCTGAAGCTGATACTATTGGTGTGTTGATATTCTAACAAAAACACACCTATGAAAAAAAATGAAAAGGCTGATGGCTTATTGCCTTATAGATATAGCTATTAACCACTGTTTTTATCTTCTATGGGTTATGTATAAAATATTGTAATTCTTTTAGTTTAATAAAGTATATTTGACTTTTGGAAATCACCAAGCGACCCACTATCATTGTCCCAAGAACCCCAACAAGTCATTTTAGTTATTTATATAGAGAATATGATTAAAATACTGAAATAATGAATAATATTGAAAATAAAAAATAATATAATACATGATAAAAAAATAATTTTAGAAATTATTAAAAAGAATAAAAATATATATACAAATATTTGAATAATAAAAACAAAACAATAATCATTTTGGTGATTTTTTGTGTAAATCTCAGAAATGTTTGAGATTTATTATCTGAAAAAAAAGTTAACCAAAAGGCATTTGTGAAAAATAAAGTGTGCTTTGTTAGGTTTTAAATGATTAAGTTATATTTATAATATATTATATATGATATTCTGGGGAGAAAAGCACATCTGGACACCTTGTGGTTGTTAAACTAAGTGGTATATTTACTTGATTGCTTCATGCATTTTTACTGATCAGACAGCTATCCGATCATTAAAAGAGCATGTGGAAAGGCCCTCAAAGAGGCATCCGAGACTGATAGCAATCCAATAGCTAAGTGTAGGATTCAGGTCCGTTTAACACGTTACCATGTTTAAAATCATTCTGGAAAATTCTCCAGTTTTCCCTTACCATAAGCAAAGAGAAATGAATCAATGAAAGTAAACAAATAAATACTAATAGCAAATTTAACGCAAATTATGTTTATTAATAGAAGACTCTACATATTAAAAAGTATGCGGAAATTAGCAGTTTTACATATTTTGTGATTCATGATTTTATTTTTCCCAGTTTATTTATACTTTTGAATTGCATTACAGGATCTTGATCTTTCTTCCAACAATGTTTCACCTTGAAATGTAAACAAAGGAACTTTAATGAACATTTTTAATAGTTTAAAGTGATATATTGTCTATGTTTGTGTTGTATATTACCGTACAAAAATTATGAAACAAGCTGCCATTACATTTTCTGCTATTTTACAGATTTATAATTATAAATTAAATCATTTCAAACTACTAAAATGTGAATAAAAGTCACTTTGTTTAACTGTAGGGTTGATTTTTTAACAACAAAAGTGGACAGAGCAGAGATTAAGGTCTGATAATACAAGTCACAAACATACAAAAACAGAAAACACTAAAACAGTACATCTGTTTAAGGCTGTTTTATTAAAATGAGCTTTTAAAGCTTTTTATTCTACATACCTGCAGTAGTGTAATACTTTAAATGAATAAAATGGCATAGAAAGTTTGTTATATTTCTAGGAACTGCATTACCTTTAAGTGTTTAAGTTATCAGTTCAGTTTAGGGCTGATCTTTGTTGTTTAATTCATCCACGTCAGCATTAAGCACAGTACACTGGAATCGAGGACACACTTTCCATTGCTCAGTTGTGTTTAATCGGCACAGACAACGTCAGGTTGAATACAAACGCCTGAGGAGATGGATAAAGCCATCTGATCTGAAGTGAGCTGCTCATTTCTGCTGCACCTCCGTCAGATACAGAAACCCTCCAATAGCACTGACCCTCTCTACATTAACATCAGCAAAGAAAACTCAGAAGAAATGAATTTATCTTGTTCTCAAAGTACTATAGCAGAAATCTGAATGAACGGGATGAGTCAAAGCTTTTTTCCTGAAACCGTTTCAAGTAATTTGTGTTGATGTAAGGAATTTCAGATTGTAGTTCTGCAGATAACATTTATAAACTTCTGCAGTTCCCCAGCTGTGATTCTTGGAGTTATTTATCTATTTATTTTTTGGCCATTTAAAGAGCACCTATGATGAAAATCATCTTTTGGAAGCTTGTTGGACAGAACTGTGTGTAGGTATAGTGTGTCCACAGTCATATTGGGGTGATATAAAGACAATAAGTCTCTTTTTTTAAGTTTCCTGACATTAAAATATGATCCAAATCCCTCCCATTTTGAGGCCTCCCACAACGTGATGTAGGAGTGCGGTTTTGCCGCCCATTGAATTGATTGACAGCTGCGTATTAACATGTCTCTGTAGTAACACATATAATCATATCAACAAGACAGGATGTGCGCAAAGCAACTGGATTAAAAGATCTGCTCAGCTCACTGTGATCATCAATCATCATTAAATATGATCAAGAGAGAGTTTTACAAGTTTAAAATGTTTTTAAAATGTGTTTGTAATTAATTACAGCAATTCTACTGTCTTTACTTTATCACCTCAGCCACATGTCAGTAGAATTATAAAAGAATATGCTTCAATCTTGGTTTGTGGACTTTAAATCAGGGACGCGGGCGCTATGTATGTGCGTGAACTTTGTGTGTGATTCATCATTGTAAAAAGGCTTGAATTAACTCCACAACAAATACATCAAATAATCATTGGGAAAGTTCTTACTGTAGTATTTCTCACAAACCTTACATAAAATCTGCTTGCTTTATGTCTGTCACTGTGCTGTTTATCTGACGCATCCGAGGCAGAGATTGAAGCATACTCTGACAGGCATATGGGAACGGTGGGCGGGGCGAACTACTATCATACACACACCTATAACTCATTAAGAGAATAAGCTCCACCCTGTTAGACCATGCGCCACGGCGCAAAGCGGATTCTTCCATCCTTAAAATAGCAAAAGTGGATTCGGACATGCCCTTAATGCTTTTGCGCCCAGCGCTTTGCACTTTGGACCTGGATTGTCAAAATAGAGCCCACATTCTGGAGACACAAAAGACTTATCTTAAATCTTAAAAAAGAGGTAAAATAGGTGCCCTTTCAAACATCATCCTGACCATTGTGTGTAATTATGTACAAAGTAACTAGTTACAGTACTGTAATGAAATTACTTATCTGTGGAAAAAGCAAAGTAAAGGTTTTTTATTTAAAGGTCATTTTTAGGTACAGAAACTAGTTACTTTGTAAATAATTACACTACATTGGCCAATTGATATTGTTGATAAATAAATGTTACTTAAAATATCAACTAGTTAAATATTAATATCAATAAGATTTGCCAATAAAATTAAAGGTGTGCTAATTTTAAATAAATAATATAAAATTACAAGACTAGACTTTGAATACTGGAAACTTTAGAATGATATTAACTAAATCTGATACCATTTTCTCAGACGTAACAGTGGCTCAGTGCTTAGCACTGTCGCCTCACAGCAGGTTCGAGTCCAGGCTAGTTCACTTGGCATTTCTGTGTTTGCATGTTCTCCAAACGTAAGTCGGTGGTTCATTCCGCTGTGGCAACCCCTGATGAATAAAGAGACTAAGCCAAAGGAAAGTTATAATACTATTTTTATTCATTCATTTTCTTTTCAGCTTAGTCCCTTTATCAATCAGGGGCTTTACTGACCACTGCAGAATGAACCGGCCAATTTATCCAGCATATTTTTTTTTGCAGCGGATGCCCTTCTAGCCACAAGACTTGGAAACACCCATGCACTCTTGCATTCACACACATACATTCATTCATTTTCTTTTCAGCTTAGTCCCTTTATTTATCAGAGGTCACCACAGTAGATCTATCCAGCATATGTTTTACATAGCAGATGCCTTTCCAGCTGCAACCCATACACTCTCGTTCACACACATGCACTATGGACAATTTAGCTTACCCAATTCACCTATAGCGCATGTTTTTAGACTGTGGGGGATACCGGAGCACCCGGAGATAACCCACAGCAACACGGGGAGAACATGCAAACTCCACACAGAAATGCCAAGTGAACCAGCCGGCCTTCTTGCTGTGAGGCGATAGTGCCATCATTGTGCCACCGTGACACCCTATCATACTATCTTATTACATAAAAAGGATTTCTAAAATAAATGTATTATTTATTATTAATTAATTTATCAATATTTATTTATGTAGTGAATCTACATGCATATTATTGCTTATGTTTGTTGCTAAATAAAAAAGAGAACTATTCTATGTGAGCTAGGGACCTTTTAGGAACAAAAATGAACTTTAATTGACCCATAACACACACACACACACACACACACACACACACACACACACACACACACACACACACACACACACACACACACACACCCATAACCCATTAATCTCAGCACTGTACTAGTAAGTTTTTGAATCGTATTTTCTGTATATAAAAGATACTTCATATAAGCGCTTAAATCTTTTCATTTATCTCTCAAGGTATTAAATTTTAATCCCTTTCTATTAAACTACCATAAATGTGCCCTTAAGCATAAAAAGTTATTTCTTACATGGAGGTCACACATTGAGTCGTGCTGATTATCAGCCTGCTGAGAGTCTGAATGGCCCTGAATGTCAACATGAGGTCATGAACACACACACACACACACTACACACACACACACCACAGTGTCTGCTCTCCTGAGATATATAATCACATTATCCCCCGACTGTTAAACAGATTTACCGACGCAAGAACCTTGACCAGAGGCTCAAACCAACCACTGGAAAATAAAAACACATTTCTAAAAAGAGTATCGAAAAAACTGAGAGACAAATGAAACTGCTAAATCAACTGGCTGCGGTTCTCCTTTACAGGCTGTCATTGGTTTTAAAGGTGAAGTTTAGAGAAGTGGGTTTCATTTCTTGTGCACAGAGATGGTCCCGTGGGTTATGCTCTATTACGAGTCCATTAGCAACCCAACCTGTCAATGGCATCAATGGCCTCTACTGGATTATTGAACAAACCTGCAAGAGAGGAGTAGATTTATCTGCTGCTAAAATACTTCATTCATTCATTTTCTTTAGGCTTAATCAGGGGTCGCTACAGTGGAATGAACCGCCAACTTATCCAGCACATGTTTTACACAGTGGATGCCTTTCCAGCTGCAATCCATCACTGAGAAACACTCATACACTCTCATTCACACACATACTGTACACTACAGACAATTTAGCTTACCCAATTCACCTATAGCGCATGAATGTAGGGGAGCCCGGAGCACCCGGAGGAAACCCAAAGAGAACATGCAAACTCCACACAGAAATGCCAAATGAACCAGCCGAGGCTCAAACCAGTGACCTTCTTAATGTGAGGCAACAGAAGTAAGAAATAGTAAGTAAGAAATATTGCTAAAGTAATGTCTCAGCTTTATTAAAGTAATTATAAGTTGCATGTACTTTAAGAACCGACTTTAACAGCATATACTGTTTTCTCCAAACTGTTTACACCCTACAAAAATATTGCTTTTAATTTACTTACCCTCAGACAATCCAACATAGGCCTATGTGATCTTTTTTTGTTTTGTTTGCTTTATCGAGTACAACTGAGGATTATTAGCTGAAATAGTGGTCCTTAGAGATTCATATAATACAAGTCAACATCTATTGGAAAATCAAGAAGAAAAAAAATACATGTAACGTTAACTTAACGTTGGACCACAGACCAAACAAATGAACATCCGTGGCTCCTGTGAAGCAAAACAATCAATGTGTGCAGGAAACTGAAAATTATTCACAGCATTATTATCCAAGATCCACAGCCTCACAAACGATGTTTACAACCTCAACGTATTGTTTGACTGGTTAAGTAGCAGGGTGCGAATACTACATTGACTGTTGAGGGGGGTCAAGATTTTCGATTATGTACGGTAATATATGCCTCAATTAACCAAATTTATATATTTAATTCAATTACATCTAATTTATTAATCAAACTTGTTATTATGTCTTTAGTGTGTTGAGAGATATTGAGTGGTTCTCAATGACATTTGACATTAAATAACGTTACACAGTGTAGGTTTGCATTCCTGCACCAATTAACGGACGACCATGACCACTTTAATTTTACTTTTTAACTTATTTGTGCGAGCAAGAGTATAATAAAATACAAACTATCTAGTTTTACGGACACCTACAAATGCCTATTTTACGAGAAATATGTTTTGTGAAAACTTACGCTGTCTGTTGATGCTGTAGATTTGCCGTTTCAAACCATAAACTGCAATTCAAACCTCAACTACTAATATTTGCAGTGTAAACTTGCATTCACGATGGTATGAACCATTATAGGGGTAATCAGATGTATATTTAAGTTATCTATTATTTTAATAATTTATATTATTTAAGATACAGATCAGAGCAAACTATTTCTTAACTGTTAAAGGGCAGACCCCTGTACACCATTTTTTGATGTGCTTCAGGGGAGATCAAGCATTAATTGGGGGTCAGACCCCCCTCCCTGTAATTCGCACCCTGGTTGGTACCTAGCAGGCTTGCATTAATAAGAAAGGATCACAGCTACAAAAATCGTTTGACCAAAAGTGACCATTTTAGATGGTCTAAGGATGAATAAATGTGTATCTTTTCTATTGACAAATCATTGCTGACAGAGAAGTCTATTAAGTGAAAGCTTATGAAATTTTCAAGGCAATATACATAAACGTGTGTGGGATTCATTCAATTGTACTGTTTCTGAGCAGACAAGAGTTATACATTAAAACAAAAGTAATCTTATTTATTCCAGTGAGTGACATTAATGTTGGTAATCCGCTTCACGTCTCACACGCATTTCATTCATGATGTTTGTCAAAGACCGCCATCTAGTGGCCCAGCAAACTGTTGTCAAGCTAAAATGACCCCAAATATTAACTTTTTACGTGAAATTCCTGTATATCTATTTATATTGTGATACTGAAATTATTGAGAAAGGACAGGGACATTTTTTTTTTTAAATTGAATCTCCCATTTACATGTGTTAATGTTGTTTAATACACATTTTAATAGATAAAATCATTAAAAATATTGTAATTACAATATGTCATTGATCATTTTAATTGAACATTTTACATATTTTTTTCTTACATAATAATCTTCTTTCTTTTTCATATATATATATATATATATATATATATATATATATATATATATATATATATATATATATATATATATATATATATATGACGACAAGACTTCGTGTTATATATATATATATATATATATATATATATATATATATATATATATATATATAACACAAAGTCTTGTCGTCGATCCCAGTTGTAGAAGCAACAAATAACTTGACACTTGACTTCTAGTTGATCATTAGCAAAAGCGGCAGAAGGTAGATTTTTATCATAAATCATCTGTTGAACTGCATCCCAATACTGCAGAAGACCTATTGGAACCTGCATGGACCCAAGATTCTCACAGAAAACAGTCAAGTTTGGTGAAGAAAAAAATCATGGTTTGGGGGTTACATTCAATATGGGGGCGTGCGAGAGATCTACAGAGTGAATAGCAACATCAACAGCCTGAGGTATCAAGACATTTGTGCTGCCCATTACATTACAAACCACAGAAGAGGGCAAATTCTTCAGCAGGATAGCGCTCCTTCTCATACTTCAGCCTCCACATCAAAGTTCCTGAAAGCAAAGAAGGTCAAGGTGCTCCAGGATTGGCCAGCCCAGTCACCAGACATGAACATTATTGAGCATGTCTGAGGTAAGATGGAGAAGACGTTGAAGATGAATCCAAAGAATCTTGATGAACTCTGGTAGTCCTGCAGGAAAGCTTTCTTTCCAAATTCCATGGCCATTCAGATGTACATTATTTCTGTTAAGTGACAAGACTTGTCAAAGCAAAGTCAGACCTTACTGTCTTAATAAAATAATTTAAACTATTTAAAAAAATGTATATATATATATATAGCTTGGGCACCAAGAACTTTAATAAAATAGCACATCACACAGTTTATTTATGGTTTTATGGTTTATTTATGGTTTTTAATCCTACTTTACACACAGTATATCAGAAAAAGAAGCTTGTCAGTTTTCTGTCATTGTTTCATAGCAGCCCTTGAAGACAGTGCTCCATTTCACTCAGTTCCTGCAGTTCTTCACAGCGAGGGCCGCAGTGGAGAGAGAGCAGCCTTCGGGCTCTGGGAATCACAGAGAGAGACGCAACACCATCCCTTCTGTCAAAGAAAAAAAAGTGATGCTGGAGTAAAAAGAAATTGGTGCTGAAATCTCATCAGAAAGAGCTTGACGTGTTAAACTATTACCCGTTAAAATGTAGCTGAGCTAATTTAAAAAGCTGTCGACCAAGCTCAATGCTGTCCTCTCCAAACTGAGCCTGAATGGCATCAAGACTGCGCTTCAGATGAGATGCAGCCAGACTCCATTCACCTGTTAGAAAAACATTTAGAAAACTTTTATTAAAATTATACCTATGTTTAGGGGTAAACGCCTGTCAGTGGGACATTTTATAGATCTAGAGGCTCTTGAAATCACAGAGTGAGTCAATTCGATTAAAAGTAAATTAAGCTTAACGTGCAAACCTTGAGTTTCAACCAATTATAGTCAAATCAAATATTTGGATTAGTTTGTCTCCCTACTTTAAACTCTGTAGCCTGTAAGTCCCGTTTTGCATGCACTTACTCTGCAAGTATAAACGACATCATATAAAGGGATTAATAACTAGGTGTTATCCCTAAACCTACAGTACCCCTTAATTTTACCTTAAAATAACCCAAACAGTTAAAATTATGTTGTTATTTACTTAAGCTTACGTCATTTCAAACTCTTGAGACACCTTTGTTTATCTTCCGAACACAAATTAAAATTAATATATCCGCTCGCAAAAAGATTTCAAAGACTCTGAGGGGGTCATATACTAGATGAGAAGCGCATATCATTACACCACATATTTTTTATAAAAGTATACACACCAATGGCACCAATTTGTCTGTCCACGGCAAATAGACAACAAAGATGGTGTGGTCTTCTCGGTATATAAAATTGGCCTTCTGATCTGGCCGCAGAGGCATGGTACTGAGTCTTGTTTTGAACACACTTCATTCACGTCATTCACATTTATTTAAAGAGCCCATATTATACATGAAATAGGGTCATATCTTGGTTGTAAGGGTCTCCAACAACAGTTTAATGTGCATGCAAGGTCAAAAAACACTTTCGTGGTCTTATAATCTGCATTTATTTTTACCTAATTATCCCAGCGACTCCTGTATGAATCGTCCAGTGATTCATTTGTTCTCAAACCCCTCCTTAGCACGAAGCTAATCTGCGCTGATTGGACCAATGACAGTCTTGCGATTGGTCGACTGCCTTCAGTCAGAGTGAAATGCCAAACAGCTAATCAGCAATATAAAAGTAATCACAGTTCATACACGCTCGATAGTGTAGGCGTGGATTTTAGCTGCCAGTGGGTCAATGTAAATACAGACTATGGACTTGAAAATACAGACGACTGACTATTTTATTGAGCAAAAACTCCAAAAACAGTTGAGGAGATCTCCTAGCTTCTCACTCTGCTCTTTTCACAGACACACACACACACACACACATATTGCACACAGACACACACATATTGCACACACATACACACGCACTTAACCCTGCTCCGGACGACAACGCACGCACACGCACACACACACACCTCCGGACGACAGCGCACGCACACGCACACACAGACACACACACTACTCCTCGTCCACGGAGCTCCGTTAACAAAGCAGCACGCGTCGCGTTTTTAACGTGACTTTGCACGCGATAAGAGAATATAGCCAGTTAACCTGATACAGTACACGCGGTTACAAGTAACAAATCACAACTAAATACATTTGCAAGCTAGAGTCAACGAGGCAACTTTAATCGCACGTACTTACACTTGAGAAATGGAGAAAGAAAAATCCATCCTGACGTCCATCAGTAAGTTACTCTTTACTGATCCTTCCTTTAACAAACGCTGATGAAGTATTCTTTGTAGCATGTAGTTTCCAGAAGTTTCCAGTAGTTTCCAACTGCTTGGCTATAATGCTGAGGTTTCATCTTTGGGTAGAGACTCAATATATCCATCTGCAGTGTGACTTCAATCGACCAGCATGTGGGTGTGTGTGTGTTTGTGGGTGTGTGTGTGTCTGGGTTTCTGCGTCAGAGGGCGGGGCCTCAGGTTTGAAATCTCCCGGGTTTGCGCGTGCACGTGAATAACTTGGTTTCGTTCGTACGTCATGGCGAAACACATAATGAATCGGTATCAAGGCGACTCGTTTGAAGCACTATGAGTCGACTCTTTTATAGATGAATCAACAGTTTTAAACACTGTACACTAACAGATTTAAGCCTTAGCTGGATACTTCACTTCACTTAGAGCTGTGTTACACACTACATGGAGGGGAATTTTCAAAAACCCATAATATGGGCTCTTTAATCTTCTTGTTTATTCTATAAATAATTGAGCAACAAAAATGCATAAAAATTAAGCTACTAATGATATCAAATTCGTTCCAAAAACAAGGATCTTCCAATAAAATTTATGTATCAAAAACTGATTGAGTGTCTGACCCAGGGGCATCGCTGGACCCCATTTACTGGGGCACGACGGCACGTGCCCCAATAAAAAAAAAAAAATCACCAGTGCCCCAGTAAATGCTTTGATATACGATTTACATTATATGCAAGTGTATTTATTAAGAGTGGTAATCTCAGAGTAAAGATGTTGTTCACTATGTGCAACCGAACCAACGCTGCTGAAAGCAATGTAGTTCAATCAAAAAGCAAACGGAGCATGTGCGCAGAAAAAAAACATACCGCGCGCCTCACACCCATCGAACATGCACGCCGAAAAAGTATCATGCATTTTGAAACCGGCATGCAGTGAGTTTTGCAAGTCAACAAACCAAAGTTTAACTAATATGATGGTGATCTTATTTATACTGCATGGCTTCTGATAGATTATTTTGGTATGAAGCAGAATTGGTATTTTTTTTGTATTCTGTTGAACTGTCTATAGAACTTCATTCTAATAAAATTAATATCCATGCAAAAGATTACTTAAATTATCTTAGCATCACTCCAGTTGTGTCTTTTAGATTGTTTTCCAGATACATTCAGGATTAATTTCTGTTATTTTATTTAGAATAACAATTGTATAATAACAATAGGGCGGTTCATTCCGCTGTGGTGACCCCGGATTAATAAAGGGACTAAGCTAACAAGAAAATGAATGAATGAATAATAACAATAGTACTGCTATTTATTTATAATTATATATTTTTTAGTTTTAGATTATATATAAAACAGCACAGGTCAGTGCGTGTGGTGTGATAATCCAGGTTTGCATAATTTGGTTTTGTGGTTGGAGCGAGATTTTGATGAGGGTCACAAGTGCCTAATGAGGTTTTGATTGTGTAATTTTTTAATTATTCTTAATATTCTGTTTTTGTTGTTCAAGACAGGGGGGTTACATTGTTTAGATGTCATGGAACATTAAATGTCCTAGTTAAAATCTGTTTTCTTTTGTAAGGTCTCAATTTATACTGTTGAAAAATAGATTTTATTTATTTGCTACATTTTTCTATTAAGTAACATAAGTGCATTTTACTGATTACAATACTGTATTTACATGGATAATTTGTATTTATTTATGAGTATTTTGTTTATAAATTTAGTTGTTTAAATAAAAACATGTATAATCATTAGAATTATTTAATAATTACTCTCAGAATTATTAGAAATATTTTTAATGCAAAAAAGCAAAAAATTAAAACTTACTTAAATAAAGAATTATTAGAACCTAACTCAAGCAGACTAAAATAAAATAAAAGGCAAGACAGTTTAAAAAAATAAGAAAATTATAGATAGCTGAAAATGTATCTTTATAGGAGTGTATATATATATATATATATACACAGTTGAAGTCAGAATTATTAGCCCCCTTTGATTTTTTTCTTCTTTTTAAAATATTTTCCAAATAATGTTTAACAGAGCAAGGAAATTTTCACACTATGTCTGATAATATTTTTTCTTCTGAAGAAAGTCTTATTTGTTTTTATTTTGGCTAGAATAAAAGCAGATTTGAATTTTTTATGAACCATTTTAGGGACAAAATTATTAGCCCCTTCAAGCTATATTTTTTCTCGATAATCTACAGAACAAATTATAGTTTATTAGAAATGAGTTAATAAAATTATTATGATTAGAAATGTGCTGAAAAAAATCTGCTCCCCGTTAAACAGAAATTGGGGAAAAAATAAACAAGCGGTCTAATAATTTAGGGGGGCTAATAATTCTGACATATATATATATATATATATACATATATATATATATATATATATATACACACACACACACATATATATATATATATATATATATATATATATATATATATATATATATATATATATATATATATATATATATATACACACACATATTTTTTTTATATATATATATATATATATTTTTTTTTTATTTGGAGGAGGAGGTGCTGTGCCCCAGTAGAGCTTTATGTCTAGCAACGTCCCTGATCTGACCCACATCTTTCTTTCGGTGTACTGCCATTCCATTTATACACAAGGGTGTTGAGGTGTTTGAAAACAGTATACCTTCACTCAGCCTTTTCAAACTTTTTTTTTTGCCTTTAAGTGAAGAACAAATAAAAGTGTCTGCTAAATGAACTTATGAAAAATGTAAATGTACAATGAACCATTTAGGTGTAAATAAATTTGGTGTACCATGCATTTATGAAACAAGTTAGATCCGGCTGTTCTTCTCACCTGTGCTGGCGTACAGCCGAGCCAGAGCATCTGCTAGCTCTCCTTGGAAAGGATGAGTCTCAGTCAGGATACTGTTTGCCTGAGAAAAAGCTGATTGGAGGATGTGTAAGGCCTCATCTGCAAGACATGGAAAACATTGTGTGTTTATGAATATCCATCTCACCCTAATGCAAAAAAAATTGTGATTCATATTGAGGCAGTACTCAATCTGTCTTGCTCCATGAGATGAACAGCTTCATCCAAAAGAAGCTGAAAACCCTGAAGTCTGTTTTGGACATCAGCACTGCTGATCTGATGACCACAGGATGACCAAGAGCATGTGTATCCATCCGTATGGGACTGAAATATATAGAACAGTCATTCAAAACATCAATATAAACACTGAAGCTTGTACATCAGGGGTCAGTTCTTCATACGAGCAGCATTATTTCTTATAACCAGATTAGATTGTGTCATTTCAAGTCAAGGTGATAATGAAAGAATATATATGCTGCACCAAATGCTGAATATTTTATCCAAGAGTTCTCTATTAAACTAGGGAAAATAACAATATTGAAAATTATATATAGACCATTTCCCCTTACTGCACACCATCAATATGTAGCATGCACTGCACTTTAACTGATCCATACTTAAAACAATACTGCCTACAGCTATGGGTACACATATTAATTGTACATATCGCTGTCAACTCTGCAATTTTTTGGGGGGAGTATGCTGTTGTATTTTGTTGTTTATACGTCGTTGTATTTGCACTGGCTGTATTTTGCACTGTCTGGAGCCAGCACCTAAGTTTTTCACTCATCATAGCACACGTCCTGCTGATGATGATGTGACAATAAAAGTGATTTGATTTGATTCAATGTGGTGATGTTGTTAGCCCTGAACATTTCCTGCTTGTTACTAAACTACTTTATAACTGTAACAAGATGCAATTTAATCAGATGCTAATGCTTAAACGGCTGCCATAACATTATTTAGTAGTATTTGGACCTTTTTGGGTTCTCGGAAACTATGGAAATTCAAAATCCAATACAGAAAATACATTAGGACGATTGTTATGTTTTACATCCCTCAAAATGGTCTATAAAAAAAAATTTAATTTTATTTTAATTTTATTTTATACATTTTTTTAAAGTATTTAAAATCTGTTATGTAATACACACTTTGTAAAAAGGTACACATATTCCCATGGTTGTACATTTTTGTAATTTTTAGAGACTAATATTTACACTTTAGGTACTAATATGTACTTTAAAGATCTAGAAGCACATACTTTAAAAAGGTACCACCCCAGATTAGTTCAATTACTGAGAGTGTATGATCTTCGACATGGCCATTGTTCTCATTCAGAGATTTAATTGTTGAAGGAATAATTATATAATTAAGGGACACATACATATGTTGAGAGCTGATGTGTGGGTGACTTGATGCAGCTTCTTCTCAAATATCAGAATTCTAAATTTATTTAAATATCCAGTTGTGCATTATTGCATGGGATAAAGAAAACATGAATACTATCCTGAAGAAAATCCGCTCTAAAGGTAAAGCTAAATAAATTGTTAAAGACTATACTCTTGACAAACGAAAGTGTGAAGCCTGTATATATAGTCTATCGAGATGTGTATAATGCAGCAATCTCAGATCACTTCATCCAGATATTTTAATCTAATTTACAAACATGTTTGAAGAGTCAAATTAGTCAGTGATCAAGATTAAAAGATCCAGGATCTGCCTAGTCATTTTAGATTGTTTAAACAAGGTACAACTAACAGATGCCACAAATGTTCAAACCGAAGTTTAGCTTCTAACATAATTATACACGCTTAAATCATCTAAAGGGCGAGGCAGTGGCGCAGTAGGTAGTGCTGTCGCCTCACAGCAAGAAGGTCGCTGGTTCGACCTCGGCTCAGTAGGCGTTTCTGTGTGGAGTTTGCATGTTCTCCCTGCCTTCGCGTGGGTTTCCTCCGGGTTCTCCGGTTTCCCCCACAGTCCAAAGACATGTGGTACAGGTGAATTGGGTAGGCTAAATTGTCTGTAGTGTATGAGTGTGTGTGTGGATGTTTCCCAGAGATGGGTTGCGGCTGGAAGGGCATCCGCTGCGTAAAAACTTGCTGGATAAGTTGGCGGTTCATTCCGCTGTGGCAACCCCGGATTAATAAAAGGACTAAGCCGACAAGAAAATGAATGAATGAATAAATCAGCTAATCAAAGCTTTAGATTCACTAGAAAACACGTGTTAGAGCTAAACTACATTGGACTTCCTCTTTTAAGAGCAAAATTTAGACATCCTTGGCCTAAATGATCAGTTAGACCAGAGATGCCCAAACTAGGGCCCGCAGGCTAAAGTTGGCCCATGGTAACCTTTGATTTGGCCCCCAATCCTATCTGAGAAGAGAAGGAGAATGATGGGGATGGTTTAAAGACTGTCATTTCTAATTTAATATAGCATTTTGATTGTTTGTTTTATTGCTAAGCTTAATTAACTGTAAATTAAAAGCTAAACTAACTGTAATTAAATGTTTCCATTAAATGTTTGAAATCTTAAATGTAAAAACTGATAGAAGACAATTCAGAGACATCAGTGAGCGAATGAAAGCAAAGGCAGATTCTGCTTGACTAGTGTATTCAGTACTGAACTCTACTGTTATAAATGTAATTGTTTATGTTTTTATTGTAATAAGTTATAATTACAAAAAAAATTATATATATATATATATATATATATATATATATACACATACACACACACACACATACATACATTAGGTCATATGATTTAAAGTAATATTTTCTATTTATTTTGAAATATTAAGTAAAAAGCTGGAAATTATCCATGACAACTTTAATGTAATAGTTTGGTATATTTACCTTCGGCTTACAGCTCTCAATGATATTTGATTTTTGGCCCTTCACATGAAAAAGTTTGGGCACCCCTGAGTTAGACCTTTCTGAAAATGTTTACCTGAAGAGGCCTTCCACATTTCACACACTTCATCCCTGGTGCTGTGTGTTCTTTTGCATTCGGGCTTCCTTCTGACAGATCTCTCTGACAGGCCTGACAGACACACTGGAAAAAGTACTGCTCCAGCAGGAGGCGCTGACGCTCCTTCACCTCCATTCTGCTACGGTGAGGGCCTGTGATGAAATAATGACATTATAAAAGCAAACCTACATGAGCCTCCATCAAAACTAAATCAAAATTTCCATGATCACACAATACCATAACAGTGCAGAATCTCCTGTCCTGCAGTGAGGTCTTTTGAAGCACGTACAGTGACCGTCACACCAGACCGAGAGCCCTTGGGATGGTCAAAGTGACCTTCAGAACAGCCCAACTGATTATGTGGGTCAGGCTGAAATCCTGTAGTGAAGGAGATGCTTGTGTTTGGACTGCAGGAGTGGTTAAGCAGGCTGAGCACAGGGAATATAGCTGTGGCAATACGGACTTCACTGCTGGACTGAACAGCCATGCCACTTTCTTCTGCAAGAAATGAGAAAACAAATTTAATAATCAAATATATTAGCTCTTTCTCCACTATTGACTATTTTGTCAATTAAAAGACAATGCTTCCCTGCCACTGGTGATTTTTTTTTTTTTTTTAACGACAATCCGTGTTTTCGATGAATTACAATATGGGAAGCCCTAGCCCTATGTCCTGAATGAGTTTAAGGACTTCTGGGTATCCTGGAAGTAAAATATAAGGCGATCAGAGAAAAAGTATATTGCATAACTTTACAACGCTTTACAACTTTCTTTTGGCTACTTAATCATGGCCACAGTGAAATAATCCAGCCCAGTCAATCTGAACAAAATGATATGTGTATGTATTAGGGCTGAACAATTTATAGTTTCAGCATCGATACTGCAATGTGCGAATCTGCAAAAGTCACATATAAGGATCTGTAATTTTAAGTTAGGATTATAATAGAGTATATGCCGAGCTAGCGCTGTTCCCAGGCTGATACACTTCCGGTGACCTGTTATTGTGAACTTTTTTACATTTTATACGGTTCCTTATACAGCATTGATGTTGTAATGTCATTAAAACACATTCAATTAAATAAACTAGCATTTATTTAGTTGCTCAATCGTAAAACGAGACAAAAAGCTGTTTACTCGCACGCGCCCGTCAGAATCGGCAGGCTAACTCAGAAGCTCCATTGAATATACTGGGGTAAAATAAATGCTCATATTATAAAGACATGGCGGGGGAAATGTAATTTAATGCAGTGCTTCTTGTACAATTTGAGACCCACTTTAAATCGGATATCACTCAGCTAGTGGAGATCGCTGATTTTTAAAGAAAACAGACCTTAAACGCACCGGATTTTGCATTGGCATTCAGTTCGCCGGAAGCGCTTAACCCAGGTTACTGGCAAATTAAAAGTCCTATTAGCATGCTTCGGCATATACCCCATTAACCAAGAATCACAGTTCAGAACACATGATTTGTGGAGTTATCTAGTACTGTGAAAAGATTTTTATTTGGATGGGTTTTAAAGGCCTCTGACAGTATGATTTCAAGCTAATTTAAATCATTTAGACAGAAGAAATAATAGAGTTGGCTACTTTAACAAAGATTAATTGTGGTTATTTACACAATGAAGATGATACAGTGTTATTGTACATATAATTATAGAATTTCTGTATCTCAATACTATTCCAAAAAAGCAATTCCATAGAGTGATGTTTATTTAATTGTTATCTTCGTTCTATTGTTTTCATTTATTCATATTTCTGCGGTTTAGTCCCTTTTTTCATCAGGGGTCGCAACAGCAGAATGAATCGCCAACTTACCCAGCATATGTTTTACACAGCAGATGCCCTTCACCTATAGCGCACGTCTTTAGACTGTGGGGGAAACCAGAACACCTGGAGGAAACCCACGGGAACCCGGGGAGAACATGCAAACTCAACACAGAAATGCCAACTGACCCAGATGAGGCTCAAACCAGCGACCTTCTTTCTGTGAGGCGACAGTGCTAACTACTGAGCCACCATGCTGCCCTCATACAGTGATATAAAACATAACAACCTAGTAAAGCCTTTAAATTGCACTTTGAATATTAGTATCTTTCAAAATAAGAAGTAAGATATGATGTACTGTTTTAATTTATATCCGATTTGTTCTTTTTTTGTATAATTTTGTATATTTGATGCAGATGCACTGCAAAATCATCTCAAAGTAAAAATATGAATTCTTTCCAAATAGTCATCTTGTGAAATGTCTTAATATATATCACAGAAAAACAAATATTGCAATGTCAGTTATTTTTTAACTTTGTGCAGCCATAGTGTGTGTGTGTGTGTGTGTGTGTGTGTGTATTACATACTACATATCTTGAAAATACAACTTTTTTCAATTTTCTTGTCACAATTGTGTATTTGTAAACGTATTTGCATTCAAGTGCTAATAAAACATGAACACATTTTTTGTTTAAAAGCAGAAGCTTGGTTTCTCTGTTTTGACTTTTATATATATATATAGGGTTTTTACAGCTTTCACCAGGTCAAATTTAAGACTTTTAAAGACCTTTTTAAGACCATTATGAATGATAATTTTGACTTATACAGGTCTACATGCTATATTTTTCTGATGGCCTAGTTAGACTAGTGGATTTTTTTTACTTGTCCTATCAAAAAAAAAAAAAGTTATTCCCTAGTCACATATTTTACATAATCTGCCAAACAAGCAAACAAGCTCTAGTTGTATACATAGACATATATTTTTTTAACACTACTAAGCTCTTTAAAAACTATAATACACTAAATGTGTGCACATGCAACAGTCTATCTAGGTCAGTGTCTTCCAACTATATGGTCTATAAATACATGGAGAACTTTTTAAACTAATTTTTATTAAATTAGCTTAATTATTATATTAGCTATTATAATATTAGTTATAAATATAACTTTGTTACTTGTTTTATTGAGATAGATTGTTGATGATTTGATTAATTTTTGCTAAATTGAGTAAAATCAAGACTGGTAAAATTAAGACTGGCTTAAAATGATTTAAGACCTACAAATCAATATTTCCATGAATTTAAGACTTTTTAAGGCCTAAAATTCTGTTTTAATTTGAAGACCCCGTAAACACCCTGATATTATGGTCATAATGTATATTCGGAGCAGAAATTATTCTGCAAGCTGTTAAATTTAGGTGAAAATCATCAAAAATGCTGACAAATCTAAAAATGATAGCAAATAAACAAAAGCTGGCGGGAAAAATAATAAGATTTTACATTTTCAAAGTTTTAAATGAGAGTCCAGACGTACCTTTGACCCTAACAGCTGTGATTGCTTGAGCATTACACCTTAGCTGCATCATGTGCCTCAGAGCTATGGCTCCCAGCATGCTCATCTCAGGCTGCCAGCTTCCTTTAACTCCTTTGTCTTTGAAGGACATCCACTTGTTTGGTGGAGGTCCGCCTTGAAGCTTCCCGTAAATCACCGCCATGGTGATGGCCATTAAGAAGCGTGAAGCAGGTGAGTGTTGTGCCACATGTGGTAAAAGGCTATAGATGCCCATGTATGAGCTGCCATGAAAACAGTCTGTATGGTCTAAACTTTTTCCACAGTCCCCTCCGAGACTCAACTGGACTGGTGAATCATTTTTATAAGTGGTCACGTGGTCTTGTGTGTTTTTAATCCCCATTTGGACTTCAGTTTGTTCTGCTTTAAGGACCACTCTTAGTGCTAAGTGTCCCAAAACCCCAATGGCCAGCAGATCAGCTCCAACTGGACATTCCCACTGGTGCCATTGATCCCATGCATCTTTCTGACAGCTCTCTCCACAATATCGAGCGTAACTACACTTTGGACAGGGCACAAAACTCAGTGACTGGCTGAGGCAGTGGTGACAATGTCGATCTTCAGTACCAAATGTCTTTCCCGCCTTATTGGTTCCTGTATTAAATATGTTAGTTGGTATAAGGACAGAACAGTAAGCTTCATCTTCCAGCACCACTTCTCCAGCTGGTTTATTCTCCATGACTAACATGTGGCGACCTTTGTCCGAGCTGAAATAAACAGATACACCATCTGAAAGATGACCAGTAGAGTTTACAGTCTTCTGGCATGGTGATAATTGATGATCTGTGTGTGGTATGTTGGGTTTTTCAGCTTTTCTTAGCTGATTCTGGCAGGCGGTTTGTCTAGTTTGTAGTTTGTCCTGCAGGTGGCTTGGGTAACCGGCCTCCAGAGAACGCCTGATGTCTTCAAGACATGCCTAAAATAAAGAAATACTCATTTAAATTTTTCGGTTGTGTGATGAATGCTTAAAAAATATAGATTATTTGATGTAGAGCATGAAGCAGACTCCCACTTGGTAGAGGCCTTGGTAAAATAGGGCAGCAGAACGGTTAGCATAGCACAAGGAGAGCTCATCTGTATTCTTGTCAGCATGGCAAACACCCTGAAACATTCAAAAGAGACAAATTATACTATGCACACCAAACCTAATGTTATTCGAAATCAAATTTGATTAATAATAATAACAGTGCAACTCAAAAATCATAGTTTATTGAACTACATTAGCTAATTTTATTGACAATATGTTTGCAGTATTGCTTTCATCTCATAGGATTTAAAAACATGGACGGTTTCTTATTTCAATATTAATCAAATCTCATACTGGTCTACAAGTACAGTCTAATAAAAGTCATACCGTGACTGTTTCTGTTGTAGGGCACTGCGAAAAGGGGCGGGATTAAACAAGATGATCAGACATTTTAAAAATTGAGCAATTGGTTCATATTTTACATTTCTGTCCAGAGAGGTCATGTTTTGATGTTCGATTAAGAACACAGCGAACTTAAAAACTTGTTGCATGAGCTGGTGTTTCCGATCTGTCGCATTCGGGTGCGTATGAATGGAAGTCTACGGGGCGAAAAGTGCTGTGTGACCGCAGCTTCAGACTACTTAACTTTAAACTTGCTAGACCTTACGAAATCATGCGCCCAAAAATGAAAATTTACTCACCCTCGTGTTTCTAAGTTTCTTCATAAATATATTTAAGAAGCTAAAAACGTTAACCATTAACTTCTATAGCAGGAAAAACAAACACTATGGAAGTAAATGTTAAAGTCCATATGAACCTGAAGCTGCAACCATTTTATTTTTGTATTGTGACAGTTTCTAGAGAAGCAGAATATTAAATGAGAAAAAAAATGGGTGTGGCTGATTGGATGTTGTAAAGTAGACATTTTCATTTGGAAAGATCAGGAATAGGTTAGAGACAACAGACACCTCTTCCTCACCATTTCTGTTCGTTGACATAGCGCTGTCAAAACTGACAATTAAAGGGGGATGGTTGAGTATGTTAGCCACGCCTTATACCTCAGACAATGGCTATCTGAGAATTTTACTAAAAACAAACAGGAAGTGCTTAAGATTTAAATTTTTGATTTATATGGCATTTTTTCTTTCTTAATAACATGTACAGATCAATTGTTCGACACAAAACTAGCAATATTAGATAATAAAATCAATATCGTTAGTTTTGATTTCATGTGTACTTAAACAGGTTTCCAGCTTTCTTCTAAACATATTATTTTGTGCCCAACAGAAAATAGTAAGATAGACATGTTTGAAACAAGCTAAATGTGATTAAAGGCTGACATTATTTTCAGCTTTGGGTGAACTAAGTTATCCTAATTTAAAAAAAAAGTCTATGCCCCTTAAACCTCGGGCCCCAAACTCACGCCATTGGTTGATAAACTGTTGCTATGACGATATATTAATGATAGGTGCCATTGCAATTAATTAACGTCGACTCAAAGCAAAACGTGATAGCAAACATGCATTTAAAGCAGATGTAACGGGATTTTAACCATGCCTAAATAAATAAGCAGGATAACACAACTCAGGATATAATAAATACGAAAATTATACATAGTAGATATGCCGTTTTTTCGTACCTTGGAGTAATGAAGCACTGCTGCGGGGTAATCCTTGACTTTGAAGCTGAGGTTGCCTTGCTGTCTAAACTCAGAAGCTGTTTCAGGAGACTTTTTGACGGAAAACTTCTCTGAGATTCTGGACAGAGTGTTGAGATCCTCTGGACTGATATGGACAAATCCGAAAACGTAGGTGGCATATTTATTTTTATATAGAAACATATGACGAAATGCTACTACATGCTAAACTTGCTAGAATGTCACTGAACAACTGAATCCACAACTACTAAATAGGGAGGTTAATAAGTAAATTAACTTCTTTGAGATTTTGGACAGTGTTGAGATCCTCCGGACTGAGATATGGACAAATCCGGAAAAAAGGTGGAATATTTAACGTTATTTATTTAACTTACTTGGAAACATGTGATGCTACTTCTTGCTAAACTGTAACGTTAGATTGACATTGGTGTCACTTTAATTGAACAGCTGAAACAGTAATTCCTGCAGCATTTACGTAAAAATAGAGGTTCATTTTTATGCTATCAAACATCATTTTAATTAATTTATAAACATCTCCACAGTGCAACCGACTGACCATATTAGTGACAGCCCGTAGTTGAATATGGCATCTATATCAGTCAGAAGGCTGAAACGCTCAGTTTCTTCAGATCTCAGTTCAGCCCATTTCTGCTCGACATGACGAACCCAATCTTGACAGGGCAGATCCATTCAAAACCCACTCAAATACCTGTTAACACACAAGCGAAAAGTACGAAGCCCTCCAACACTTTGAATTTCACAACAACAACTTGACTTCCGGTTGGAACTTTTATCAATTTCCAAAATAAAAGCACTGTTCTCATAATTTAAAATATTAAAAAGCATCATAGACTGGAATGTTTTTGATGTTTTATTGCGGTCATCACGACAAGGCTGTGGGTTTAGTACGCTTAGATTTTTTTAATTAACTTTTTAGGTAAGATTTTTTTAATTATGCACCTTTTTTATTTAATTAGTATTCCTTCCTGGGCCACCTTGCTGAAAGGTATTTCATGTTAGATATGCATTTTATTTTTGTTTGTTTGTCTTAATTCTAAACTGTTATCTGGTGTTGTTGTTGTTGGTTATTATTATTATTATTATTATTATTATTATTATTGTGTGTATGCATGTATGTATGTATGTATTGTACGCTGTAAAAAGTCTTGCAGAGACCTTTTATCATTTTAACATTATAAATAAGTGGCAAGAGGAATAGGATGCATTGGAAAGTAATAAACTGTATAAAATGCAGTCTGAAATCTCAAACAGTTGTAGACATTTTAAGACTAGACTTGATCAACTTATTTTTGACAGATGTCATATTGGGCATACAAGATTAACCCATGCCTTTTTGTGTTTAACTCCACAAAAAGTTTATTTTTTATTTTTTTATTATTATTTTTTTTTGTCATATATTAACACTAAAAATCTTTTTAAATTTATGTATTCATTCATTTGTATGTGAATGTATATTTATTATTGAAATGTTCTTGCCATGAAAATAGCATTTGTTGCGGGCATGGCATTAAATGAAAATTACATTACATTGCTGACTTGCATTTTTATTTAAACTTGCATTAATCAAATTGACTAAAATATTAAATTACATTTTTGTATAAACTAAAAATATAGTTGAAACCTGATTAACTTTATTAAAACAAGTAAAAGCAACATAAAGTGTTGTCTTGACTTTTTGTCATTTAAATTGTTTACAGTATAAACATTTGTTTTATATAAAGTATTGTTAATGGTTTCTCATTTTAAATAATTTTGGTAATGATATTTGAGTGATTTTATTCATTAACTGGATTATTTTCGGTTTGTTCCTCAACACATGATATGTATGTCTATTTTGATGTCAGAAATGCATTGAGAATCTCTTGAAATTATGGTGTATTAGGATCCCCAGTAGATGGTGACGTTGTTCTACTTAACAATCTATGTTTTATACAGGCACTTGACAAAAATGGTCCCCACATTTGACTCTGTTGTCGCCTCTGGTTTAGTTCTTTTATTATCTATGTGGTTGGTCAAGATCTCTCGGGACTAGAATCTCTAGGTAAATATAATGACTGTTTAGAGATAACCTGCATTCATCTTTCTCCAGCGGCCCCAATGCAATGCATTCACATTAGGTTACTGCAGATTTAAAATGAGATTTTTTTTTAATAAATGCAGTGTTTAATTAATGTCCCAGAAAAGTTTATTAAAATCAGAATGTCCTTCATAAGGATTTAAAGGATTTGCAAGGTTAATGTGTCTGTTGTTTGGTTTGCTGCGTGAAATTGCACCGAGAAGAAAGAGCAATTTATTTTTTGATGAAACAAATCTGCATCTGTGAAAGGAGAACTGCTGTATGATATTTGTGAGAGACTATTAATTTCCAGAATTTACATGGAAATGTTTCCCACTAGTCAACAACAACAAACAAGAAAAGCATTATTTGAGCTCCCATATTATTTCTTGTGCCACAAGGAAGAAAATGGCATTAAATGTGCTGTATCTTATAGCACATATTTAAATGCTACAGTATATAACAGAGTTTTCATGTTAATTAGGCCGCTTTTCTATTATTTTGAGCTTGGTTGTATCATCAGATTAATCCTAGTGATAAATGAAAACGGATTGTGTTCATAACTTTTAAGAAGCGTTCCCATGTCTGCATATGAATATTAATGTTGTATTGTGTCTGTAAAGCAGCTGCTTCTGCGAGGTCCTGTGGGACAATCAATGCTTCTCATACATGTGCTTTATTTCTTTATAACTGCTGTTGTGTTTCATACTTGTCTCAACAACTGCTGTTGCTGCACCCTGTGATCTAAGGCTTGTATGATCTTGTATTTTTGTGAATGTCGTTTGTTGTTGCTTGTGGGTGAAATGTTTTTCAAGAACATGGAGTGTTTAAATATTTAACCATCTTCCTTATTTGGCTATATTTGTCATGATTTCTTTTTTTAAATTGGATAAAATCAATTCAGCTGGAGACATGGTGGCTCAGTGGTTAGCACTGTCGGCTCACAACAAGAAGGTCGCTGGTTCGTCTCCCAGCTCGGTCAGTTGACATTTCTGTGATGAGTTGCATGTTCTGGTTTCCTCTGGGTGCTCCGGTTTTAAGTTGTATGGGTAGATTTCTGGTGATATCCAAAATACATTGTAAAGCCAATAATGTCTTATGCCACAAATGATAGGAATATTAAGTATAGATTATTTTGTATGTCTTCCATGTTATTCAGTTTGTTCTGGAAAATGAAACTTGAGCAATAATATCTAAATGCAGTCTTAATGATGCAAGCTGAGATCGCATCGCTTAAAGTTGCAATGTCAGACACCATGCACTCAATGGAGCAAGTGACGTCACTGTGAGGGGTAGGGTTAGGGAGATAGGTCAGTGCCTTTAAACCACATTGGATGCAGCTCAGAGTCTGCAGCTAGACCAACCTCAAGATTGGGGGGGATCAAAGTCAAAACTGTTTTTATTCAGGCATTTTCTCTTTGTTCAAAAAAGCAAACAAATTGATTTCAGCTTCAGTCAACTTCACAATTCGTTTTCCAAGTGCCGATTAGTCAACTAAATATGTAGTACATTTTACATTTAGACAAGAAGAGGCAATTAAGTGCTAGAGTATGGAGGTGGAGTTTTTTTTTTTTTTTTTGTGTAAGAGAAGAGTGTTTCTATAGGGGGTTTGTCAAGCTCACCTGTGTGAAGCACACTTTAATAAATTCAGTGTTTTTTTCCCCTCTTCTTAATATAATATATATGGAGTGATTTGTGGAGTGACAAGCCGAGATATCCTCCAGATATGGTGAGAACTTTGCAGCCACCATTTGGTCATCTTGATGAAATGAAAGATAGAGCTGTGCGTCATCAGCATAACAATGAGAAAAACCATGTGATTGGATGATGGTTCCCAGGGATGTGGTGTTAATAGAAAATAGTAGGGGATCAAGAACAGATCCCTGAGGTACCCCGTGACCAGCTGATGAGCTTTGGATACTTCTCCTCTCCAGGAAACCCTATGTTTGTTTTGACATTTTAATCGAACACGTACTAGTATTTATTTTAAGGGTGCAAGTATTTTTTTTTTAGATACTAGTATCTTTTTCATTTAAGTACTAGTACTTATTCATTAGATGATAGTGTTTATTCATTAGATACTAGTGCTTATTCATTAGAATATGGCTGCCGTCGCATCATCCAGGTGGATTCTGCACACTGGTGGTGAATGAGGAGATTCCCCCAAAGTGTAAAGCACTTTGAGTGCCCAGAAAAGCACTAAATAAATGTAAGGAATTATTATTATTATTATTATTATTATTATTATTAGATACCAATGCTTTTTCATTAGACACCATACTCATGCTTTTTCATTACATACTAGTGTCTATCGTTTAGATGTGCTTTTTAAATATATATTACTGTTTGATTATTAGACTAGTTCATTTTTATTTGATACTAGTACTCATTCATTAGATGCTAGTATCTATTAAATAGGTAGTATTTATTCATTAGATACTAATTTTTATTAAATACATTCTAGCTCTTATTTATTAAATACTAGTACTTTTCTTAATAGTAACCAGTAACTGTTCTGTTGTTACTTATAATACATTACAATTTTTTTTCTATTGATTTCTATGAAATCTGTCATTGAGATCATCTATTCAGTGTTGACTATATGTATTCCCGCTGAGCCTAGTACATATTTTATGCACTAGTGGTTAATCGTTAGGTACTATTATCTATTAATGATGCACTAGTACCTAATTAATAGATACTAGTACTTGTTCATTAGATACTAGAATATATTTAATAGGTACTAATGATTGTTCAATAGCTACTAGTACTTATGAAATGTATACTATAACTTATTTAAAATATACTAGTACATATTTAGTGAAGGTTTTAAAACCGCCAAAAATTCTGTAATATTGTTCCTAAGGTATGTGATTTGCTTTTTTTTTTTTTAATTTTTTTTCAGACAACAGTATATTCAGCAGAAAATATGTCATTTTAAATTGTAGAGAAGTCTGTGTTTTTGAAAGTAATGAACAGAGCAGAAGTCAATGATTAATTTTCATTATTTAGCCTGATATGTTTACTGTCCCACTATATTGTAAATGTTTCAAAAAATTCAATATATTATTTTCAAAAGGGAAAAGTTTTATTTTTCTACCCAGAAATTTAAAAAGAATATATTTTGGAGCAGTAATCACAAAACCGTGATACTGTGAAACCGTGATATTTTTATTTAAGGTTATCATACCATCAGAATCTTAAACCGGCCCAAGCCTAAATCGATTCTTCCACTTGGACTATTCATAACATACAATGATTAATAAAGCAAAACTGACTAGTCCACATAAGAATTGTTACTAGTTATGGTTATAAAAGATACTAGTGTCTAATAAATAAATACTAATAAAAACAGTTTTCTTAGGTGTCAAACATGACTCTAAACTTGTTTATTGAAATGTTGGCTATACTGTAGATCAGGAAATGCCACATTTGCCAAAGATCACTGGTTTTATTGCCTTTTCCCAACTTAATTTATATCATTTTTGCTTTTTGTGTGTATTTACTGTCCGTTTTGAGTTGAAAACAGGATAACAGATGAACTTTTTTTTTTTTTTTTTTTTTTTTTTGGTGCCTAGAATAAACAAACTAATTTTCTAGACCAAATTAAATATTCAAATCACTGGATGATACACGGACAAAAAAAATCATGTTTCATAAAGTTTAGTAAATTGTGTTATAAATTTTTTTTAAACAGTTTTTGATTACTAATGAACACTGCTTATAACCTAATTTGTGCAATTTTAAATGCACTTGTCTTAATATTTAGATTTAAAAAATAACTCCGATTCCTGATTTTACTAATCCTTGCTTGAATGAAGTTTGCTTCTTATTGTAAATTACAAAGCAAACTTACTACCTGGAACTTTATGAGAGAATTGAGCAATTATAGCATTATGGATGTGACGTTTGCAGTAAATCTCAAAGCATAAATACACAAAGTCTAAACATTATTAAAACATCGGTTTCTATTTTCCAAAATGTCTCACCACAGAGTTAAGGGATCAGAAAAAATATTCATCTGTAAACTTTATTTTTAGATTTAAAATTAGGAAAATATTAAACATGTCATGGATGTGACAAAAGGTCTGTGAGTTTATAGTACACAACATGCAGGTAAATTAAACTGCACAACCCAAAAGAAATAATGCCAATCAAAAGGATACAAGTTGGCTCTATAGAACAAACAAAATCGATGTTATTTTATTTTACATTTATGAGGGAAAAGCTTGGCTATGGATGTGACCGTGAAATTGGCACTTGTGTGACTTTGGTAAAACAAATATAATAGTTTAAAATCATTAACATTTGAGTATTTTTACACTTTTGTAAAATACAAGCATACACCAAAAACATAGAAAGAACATTTGACTATTTTGGAGTAAATAATTTTTTTCATGGCAAAGTTGACATTTGCAAAAAAAAATAAAATAAAAATAAAAATTCAAATAAACAAACTTGGTAAATTAGTTTACATTTTGAAGAAAGCTGAAAAGCTGTAACCATTGACCTCCTACAAATATAGATGGCAATAGTTCCAGGTTTTCAGCTTTCTTTAATATATCATCTTTTGTGTTCAACAGAAAAGAAAGTCAGACTGGTTTCGAACAAGTGAAGAGCGAGTAAATGATGATGACAGGGTTTTCATTTTTGCCTGTATTATAGCTTTAAATGGTCTTATTAATGTCTTTCTATTGATCTCCAGTTTCAGATAATACATTTTGACTTGCATAGTCAACAGCATTTTCTGCTTGGATCCTTTAATCCAAATACTGGGATATTTCACCCAGTGTTAAGTCCCACATCTCAGGAGGGCTCCTATTGTAGAAAATGGCGAGAAATTAGATTATATAAACGGAGAAGCAAACGATAAAGGATCATTTAAGTTTCTCCAGTCAATTTTCAGTGAAATTTTTTTCAGTGCCTGCTGTAATAACTCCTGCGAGCAGATGTGAAAAGCACCCTGCAGAGCATATCAATGTTGTACTATCACGTAATTGAATGGCTTTTAGTTGGTGTATGCACAGAATTAGGGGTTGAACGATCTCATTTTAATCAGAGCCAAGAACCATAATGCATTAAACAGCTGAACAAACATTTTTAGTCGCGCAGAGTTGAAAGAAACTCGTCTCTCTCACTCTCACACGCAATCATTTCTTTTTTAAAGCCTTTTGCTACAATTGAGATGCCATGGCTCAGTTTTTCCATGTTTTTATTGTGTGTATCAAGTGAATAATGAAGTCCTGATCCTTGTTCTGTCCAAATAGTCTGTTTGATTTCATTTTCTGGGTTGTGAAGCCCAGTTTGCTCAGTTCAGCTTCATGCTCCACTGAGGTCAGAGGAACATTTGCTTTTTGTCTTTTGTCATCCAGGTACACACGCTTGCGCTGGCACTGTGTGTAGTAATACTAAACTTTTTTTGAAAATCGTGTTGATCCATTGTAAATAAAGAAATCTTATGCAAATAGGTAGTTGGAAACTTTAAATCACAATTGCAAGAAAAATAAACACTGTTACAATTCACACTTTTTGTGGTGGTGCGGGTGATATTAGTTTCAGGAATATTTAATAAATAGATGACATCATTTACAGATTGTGTTCTGTACCTAAATGTATTTACACTCACATTTTTTTAAAATCAATGTAACACATTTTTGCTAAATATTAATTGATAATACTATAAATTATTATTTTAAAAAAATTAATTTCTTTTAAAAACCATTGTAATTCCACACCTTTTATTGGTTGTTTTGTTACTTTGATTGCCATAATCATGTTGTCTTAATGTTGAGGAAAATTACTTTTGAAGGTAATGCATTACAATATTGAGTTACTCTCTCAAAAAATAGCTAGTTGCGTTACTTTTTTTATGGCAAGTAATGTGTTTTTAATACTTGGCTGAGACTTGATCTCTTTCAGAACTTTTTTTTTTTTTTTTTTAAATAAAGGAGTTCTGCAATTAAAAACCCACTGTAACCTATACCTACATTTACCTTTGAAAAAAAAAAACAAATTATTGTAGGATAATATTATCTTCCTTATCCCTGAGCTCTCCATGCCGTATATACTGGTTATTGAATTTTAAAGCAATGTGATTGCTGTTTGTTTACTATTTGTCTTAAGTAAAATCAGTTTCCATTGAGACTAATGTTCTTTTTTCGATATGTTCCAAATAATGAACACATTCTGTCATTCGGTGCGTGTTTTGTTGTGACTAATTTTATTTCAGCAATTTATTTTTGAAAGTTAATTAATAATTAAACTAATTAACTCATGACATTTATTAAAAAAAGAACCTATTACTAAATATTCTTACTTTTTAATAGTAATGAGTCATTTTACTTTATACTAAATAATAATAATAATTCCTTTTTTATATAGCGCTTTCCTGGGCACTCAAAGGGGGGGGGGTCTCCTCATCCACCACCAGTGTGCAGCATCCACTACCAGTGTGCAGCATCCACCTTGATGACGCGACTGCAACCATTTTGCGCCAGAACGCACACCACACACCAGCTGATTGGTGGAGAGGAGACAATTGAATATGGGTATGGTTAGCAGGCCATGATGGACAGAGGCCAGAATGCCAGGGTTAAACCCCTACTCCTTTTCGAAGGACATCCTGGAATTTTTAACGACCACAGAGAGTCGGGACCTCGGTTTAACGTCTCATTCGAAAGACGGCGCTCACTGAGCAGTGTAGCGTCCCCGTCACTATACTGGGGCATTAGGTCCCACACAGACCGCAGGTTGGGTGCCCCCTGCTGGCCTCACTAACACCGCTTCCGGCAGCAACCTAGCTTTCCCATGTGGTCTCCCATCCAGGTACTGATCGGGCGCAGCCCTGCTTAGCTTCAGTGGGCGACCATGTGAGAGTTGCAGAGAGCTAGCTGCCGGCAAAAGTAATTTTACGTAACTCGCGTTACTCGTAATGCGTTAGATGCTATAGTTTTTATTGTGTCATGATCACCAGTAATCTAGTATGTGCATTTGAACTACAAATCTGCTACTTTGACGAACTACAGATCCCATCATGCACATACACCATATTCCAATGCTAACAGCTGTCATAACGTTATTTATCAATATATGGACTTTTTTAGGATTCTCGGGAGCTACGGAAATTAAAAAAAGTAAAACAGGAAATATGTTATGACCATTGTTACTGTTTACATCCCTCTAAATAGTCTATAAAAACAGCATACAAACATTGTTGCAGAGTCCTGGTTAATGTAAGTGAGCATTTCCTAGCATTTTTCCTTGTCTTGTCTTGCTTTTTTTTTTTTTTTTTTTTTTTTTCTTTCAAACCATTGTGTTTTGCCGCCTCTCCTGATTATTCGCCTGTATTTCTGGATTTCTCTTTTGGATTAACCATGTTGTACCGTTAGCTCCTGTTCACCCTGCCTGTCTGACTACCTTTTGCCTGAATAGGTAGTCAGAAAAATATATTAATAAAAAGTTACCAATCGTATATTGTACTGAAAAATCATCATATTTGCTCTTTGGAATGTAAAATTAAGTTAGCTTTTTTAAAAAATTTTTTTTATAATCTTTTATTGTATTGTGTAGTAATATTGTTTTATTTTTATTGATATGAAATAGCCATGAGGTGCTGATGTGGCCAAAACAAAAACACACATTTTGCTGGTTGTTCGAACTACTTAATTAAAATGAACTAGAAACACAATTCTTGGGTCAACTTGATTTGTTTTATGTTCAATCCACTTAAATTTGTAAAAACAATTCACTTCATTTGTGTTGGGACAACATAAAGGAATTGTGTGGACATTTTTTACAGTGCATCCTGAATCAAAAACTGCCAATTTAACAGTATTTAATTACAAAAACTGCATAACCGGTCCTGTTAGATATATTACAGTTTACCGAGGATGCTTGCTGTTAAAAAACAAAACAAAACATGGTACTTACCTTGGCTTTTAGCATTAAAGATTCAGATATTTATTTCAAAACCCTGCAAATCCTTTGGTAAAGTGCATCTGTTGTTCTGTAAATACAGTATGTACAACACTCATGGTACAAGTAATACCATGGCTTTGATTTCCAGAGTATAATGCACTGAATGCTTTTATAAACCCTCATTTTTTTTTAAGTGTCTGGCAAATACACAAATGTGCTGTAAATATAAGCACATAGCATCTGTTTATACTGTAGTGTTCATTTATAGTCCTAAACAGCATTCACTCTTTACACAACGTTATTCATCCCAGTATCCAGACAAGAATAGAAAACAACTGCGGAGAAGCCTTTCATGATCATGTCTGATTGCTTCAGCCGTGTGTGTGTGTGAGTGTGTTATCACTGAAAGACTCTGGCATTTACCCAGGGCTGACTGTGTGTCGCTGTTGTTGATCTATGTTTGTGTGTGTCTGTGATGAAGATCAATAGAGCACACCTGTCAAAAAGCTCTTGTATTTCAGTATTAATTTCGGTCATTGGTCAGTGGTCAATAAAGCAATTCATTTTTTTTCGGGGGAAATCAAAGCTCAAAATCTATCAAACACTCTCTCTTTAAAATTCTTTAACTCTCTTTAAAATCTCTTTAAAAAAAAAAGTTTGCTGCATTTTTATGGAGTCATTGGAAATGAGTGTGTGTTTTAAACGTCTAACAACGCTGAAATATTTGTAACATGGCGTTCAATTAATTAAATGTCCAGATATATATATGTGCAATCTGTACCATCAATCGCTATCTTTTAAAATATTTTAAAGTCTGTCTTTGTAGAACAGCACACGTTTTAAATTATTATGTTTCATATATTTTTGTGTGTGGTGTGTGTGTGTGTCTCTCTCTCTCTCTCTCTCTCTCTCTCTCTCTCTCTCTCTCTCTCTCTCTCTCTGTGTTGGTGAAGCGCTGTCAACAAATATTTTTCCTCCATATTCCATAATGCACAGCGGATTGGCCTACGGCAGTTGGATTAGTCCAAAAAGGCACAGAACTTTTTGCTGTTGGGTCTGTTAAGTTCAGATCATATTCTCACCACAAATTAACCGCTCCAGGGTTTGCTTGAAAGTGGTCTGAAACCACCTCTTCAAGGAGGTCTTGGTATGCTTTTTTTTGGTCCGATTTTGGTGCGCACTCGAGTATGACTGCTACATCCACACCTGCCCAAACGAACTGCACCAAGAGGGAAAACGAACTCTAGTGTGATTCAACCGAACTAAATAAGGCATGTGTGAAAGCACCCTTAATTTGGCAAGCTGAATGCATTCTGTACATGAAGGAGATGGATTGACAATGATTTAAAGCCAATCAGGACGCAGAAAAAAACAAAGTCAAATTGGAAAAAAAAAAATGGCCACAAAAGGTGAACCGTGTTAAAATGAGAGGCCACTGTAAACTATAGTGTCTTCTGGTTGACTGAAGGCTTTTGCTTAACGTTCATTTGAGCTGCAAAGCAAGATTGTTTTGCACACATTTTAGTTACTAGTTTTGTGGTTTAGCTGAGAGGATCTTATGTAAGAGAACCCTCAGGCCCAGATATTCTCTGTTATCCTTTATTGATAATGTTTTGACAGGATATTTGTCCTGTCCGTTGAAGAAACAGGAGGTTTTTACTGTATGTGGATGAGCTGTCTAGAAATCTTCCCAGAAACAAGATGAAATTGAATTGCGTGTGGAAAAACCATTTAAAATATTTTGTTTCTATGTATTTTATTTATTTATTTATTTATTTTTTAAATGCTTGTCCGACATTTTTCTCATCTATTTTTCAGTTCATTTGGTCTGAAACAAGGGCAACTAATGCCATATTTTGACTTTTTTTTTTTTTTCTGTGGTTTTCTTTCCTTGCCACTCTTATTGCTCTTTGTTCACACCAAATGAATTGAACCACAGGTGTGAACATGCCCATAAACTAATAGACCATACCTGTCAACCCCCCCGTTTTTCCTGGTATTCTCCTGTATTTTACTGTTCTATCCCGCTATCATCCCGTAAAGGTATTTTCCCGTCTTTCTCTTAACAGCCGAGCCTCACTATACCCAACACATACCGCCGAACCACCAGGCGTCGCCCCTTGCTCTAAAACGTGAGTCTTCTGTGCTTTCGCTTTGTTTAGAAATGAAAACACTTATAAATAAATTATGGTGGGCATATCCCTTATTTTCAAATCCCAATGTTGACAGGTATAGACATTAAAAAAAAAAAACAGATGGATGTATAGATAGACATTTGAAAATGCGATCAATGACTCATCTAGTCATGACAATTCACTGCATTTTGGTCCTATTCAGTGGGCTATATGCACGGAGACTTAATTTTGAATAAGGTGCTACTGTATTGGTGAACTGTCATGCCATTTTAATAAACTCACCACATTTAAGATCTGGTTTGTTTAAAGTCAATGATCTTCATTACCTGGCTGATTTAGATATGACATGCAGTGGGGCTCACTCCAGAAAAGAAGCACCATATTCAATTCCATTGTTCCACACCATGTCTTGAAAATATTTGCCAGTATTTTCAAAGGAGTTTGTGTACTCGCCTGCTGCTCCTGAAGGCGAGCGCGGTTAAACAAATTAAAAGAATGTTAAGTTGATTTAACGGACAATATTTAGCTGAAATTACATTATCAATGTTGCAAAAAGAAGGTCCTGAAATTGAAAATGGTCACATCTACAGTACCTTTCACTGGAAATTTATCACAAAGAAAACACTTTCCATGCATATAGCCCATTGATCAAAATTAACTTGCGCGAATATTCGCACGGAACTCACGAAAGTGAAGAAAGAGAGGAGGAATGGAGATGAAGATTGCAAACAACTCTTGTTAGTATGAGAGATGATTACACTGGCTGACTGAATCTCTGGTCATCGTATTTGTATGCATCACTGCAGACTAACAATGCATTTTAATTTAACTTTCCCTCATCCTGTATTATATAACAGGGCTAATTTAGTCAAAAAATGTGCCGTGCTTCTTGCTGTTGTCCAGATCATCATCGATCTATGTTGGGAAAGATGGCTGGTGAACTACAGACCCGTGATGAACTACAATTCCCTACATTCAGCTTTGCACACACTGAATAATCAGTGTTGGGCATGTTTCTTTTAAAAGAGAAATTGGTTATAGTTACTTCTCACAAATAGTAACCGAGTTACATAATTATAAAAGTAACTAATTACCGAGAAAAGTAACTATTGCGTTACTTTAAAAAATCCAATTTGTGAAATGACTTTTAAATCTAAAACACTGTACACTTATCTACACTAATGTTGTTGTGGGACAGTGTGAGGGACAACAGCTGCATGTCCTCAACTGTATATCTAGATATTATTTTGTTTAATTCTGACTGAGTATCAAGTGTTTGCGGTGGAGAAAAATGAAGTTTTATTTGCTTTGACGTCATGACTTCGTCCCCTCTTTTGTTAGCAGAGCTCCCGTTATCACCTGCTTGGCTACTAATTTTGTTGTGGCATGTGACGATGTGAGGTGCTTCAATAGATTAGATTAGAATTACTTGTCACCGACACAGAAAGTTGCACGATACATAAACATTCTTGCCTTTCAATTCAACGAGGGAAAAGTAGAGCTTGTATTTGCAGTTTGCAAACGCTACCTATAAGTTGGTTGGATTTGCCATCGTTCTGACTTCTGATTGTTGGTGTGTGAACACCCGCACTGCTGATTGGTAAATGATGGAAATTTACTTTATCTAAGCCAATCATCAGATTCTGTTACACCACGTTCACAGACACACCAGTCATCATCACTAGTTGGTTGTGTCCCTCCCCAGCCCGCATGAAAACCGCTTCAATGTTCTCAATTATAGTAATGCATATTTTATTTTCAGTAATGGTAACAGCGTTATAACTCTGGAAAAATTAATTTGATTACTCGTTATTAAAAGTATCGCCGGTAATTTGCCCTAAGTATCGGCGTTAGTTATTTGTATGAGAGGGAACAAAGCCAGTATTGAAACTAACCAACATCAAGACTGCATCGTTTTAAAAATTCCAGTATCAATACTTGGCGAAATAATACAAATATTTTTGACAGCACCACTGTAAGATTTGAGATATTACAGATATTTTTATGCATCCACATGGACTATGCAAACATCTACATTCACACCTCATGGAGCGAGAATGTGGAGAAAGCTCTCTCCTGCACTCCCTTCCATTTCCATACTCTAGTTACTACTTACAAGACTGACAAGAGTGTGACTGTGAGGGACACCATTGGCCGCTGCGATTCCTCTGAGCAACAAGAGCACCCAAATGAACAAATGTAGTAGTTACACCCAACTCACAGAAAGGTTTTTCTAAAGTATGAATTTTCTGTATCAATGGAAGTGACTTTTTGCATCATGTTTAATATCATTTAAAATGTCTCAGTGCGACTGGTTCAATGGTGTCATTCCCTCAGAAATAGACATAATCAAAATATTAGAGATATAACTTCAGGTATCGTTTGAACCACTGCTAAGGGTCTGCTTTTACTTTGGGGCTTCTATTCAAATGACCATTTGTTCCCCATAGGCAGAAACTCTTCAGATCTAACATGCCACTAATTGCAAATACCTTTTATTATTCAACAACCCTCCCCCCTTGAGGAGATTCTTGGTTTGACTACTTAAGGGACAGTTTCAAAATGTTTGGGGCAATTCTGTATCCAGATTAGCCTGTAGTGTGGAGCTTTATATGTATATTTTAAAGTCTGGTATGCATCTTTTGGTTTGTCTTGTATTGATTGTTTATAAATTGACTGAATAATTGGTATAATACAAATATACCTGACTATTAAATTGCTATGTTTGAACATATTTTGCTTACTCTGTAATTATTAATTCTAGTCGAGTATGTTGTATCCTTGTTTGGCTAAACCGAAATTATTATCGAGTACAGTAGTCTGTTACAGTTTCTAAAAATGGCCTTGACCTCTGATTAGAAATGACATTGGGTTTACTCAAGGGTGTACTTCTAAGGGGGACTAATCAAAAATACTCTACAATGAGCAAGCATAGGAGCGGCCATCTAAAAGTATTAGTCCATTACCTCTGTTTTATAATCAAGACTGACAAGAGTGTGACTGTGAGGGACACCATCGGCCACTGCGATTCCTCTAAGCAACATGAGCACCCAAATGAACAAATGTAGTAGTTACGAGTGAAGATAAAAGGTTCAAACATTTATCTAACTTGTATATTGATATAATCTTCTTTATGTTTTATGATTGGAGTCAGACAAAATGAAAGAAATATATTACTATTCTAAATATTCAAAATTGGAGTCAGATATGAGTTAAATTTGAAGTAAATCAACATTGTGCACTGGAAAGGTCGAACAGGCAGTGAACCTTCATCCACCAGCGGACACCTTCATTGGGCCAACTGGGTGGATCTTACAACCAAAACAAACTGCCTCAAGATTTCTGCATTCACACATGCCCAAAACAACCCGCACTATCTGGAAAGTGAACTATTTTTAAATTCGAGCTACATAAGCTGCATTCACACCTTTGTCTGTCTATCTGTATGTTTGTCTGTCTATCTATTGATCTCATTCTTATTTAATGTGTGCATGTTGTGTGCAGAAAAAATGATCAGTAATATTAGAAACCTGTTCATGTAAGGTTTATATCGTTTTTCCAGCCTGAGGTTTCTATGCAAATAGATCTTTAAATAACTTTGTTCAATTTTGTAATTTGGTTCTTATTGAAACAAATCATAAAGTGTATTTAGTAAATCAAATAATGCTTACATGTACAATGATTGCGTAACTCATTGTTTTTATGTACTCAAGAATGTTTACAGCATGTGGCATGTGCATTCTGTGTTTGCTAGATAAGGTGTGTGTGTGTGTGTGTGTGTGTGTGTGTGTGTTACGAGTCCTGGATCAGGTCGGTGTTATTGATGATATGTCATCTCTGATGTAATTACCTCAGCACTCTGGGCTCATTAGCTCCGTCCGCCTCACACTCCCTGTTTGTGTTTCTCATTTACTGTAATGAGATGGATATGAAGTGTCTCCCTCTCCACAAACCCTTTTACTCTGCTTTCTGCCCTTCTCCCTCTCTTTCTCTGTCCTTTGTCTCACGGCTTCTCCGTTGGTTTATTGTCGCATCTGCGCTGTTTTGATAAGGCAGGTTTGCATTGTGCTGGAACGAGGCTTTCTGGTGGCGTCCACGTGACTGTCAGACTCGCGCTCCCATCAAATATTCACCTCGCTTGTAAATTCACACTTACACGCAGTTTGTTAATTAAACCTATCATCTCCTCACTGCAGTCCTCTGCACCTTGTGTTTGTTAGTCACCACACTCATTTCAATACTGTAGGAAGGAGAAGCTGTGAAACAATTCAGACACTTAATATTACAAAGCACAGACATGGTAAACAATGTTTGTTTGTTTTTTCTTTGTTGTTTTTTTTTTACCTTGTAAATGCTGTTTGTATTGATCCTTTCTTTCTCTTTATTGACCCACAGTCTGTTCTGTTAAACGCCACAGAAATCAAGATGGAAGACCAATGTTATTGTGTGATGTACTTGCAAAATATTTGAACAAAATGAGTGACTAGCAATTGTTTTGACCAATAGATGATGATGTAGTAGTAGTTGTAGTAGTAGACCATGTTCTGGTTTACTGCGGAAATGTGCAACATTTCTTTAAATCATTTACGCTTTTTCAGTAGCCATATCTGTAGTAGTAAAGGCCCTTGATTCAATATGATTCTGCAGGACATCACTGGACTTTCATAGAACTTTTACTAGTTTTTCAAAGGTTATAACAAACTCTCTCATGACATCTCTAGTCTCTAATGCTGTGTAAATTTAAGTATTTGTGCAATTGTTACCTGCACAATCAATGTAAACGGACGTTGAAGTCAAATTATCATCGTGTCATTTCATTGTTATTACACATGACTATGTTTTGTTTTATTTTTATGTTTGTATTTTCTGAATTTTTACCAAAATCTGGTTAAATTCCATGTCAACAGCTATTTTAGAAATATTATTCCAAAGTAAAAACATGACGTGTTCAATACTTATTTTCCCCGCTGTATAGAATTGCACACAATTGCATGAATACTTAATTTACACTTTTGTTGCATGCATAATCAATGTAAACTGACGTTGAATTATTGTCATGCAGCTTGAATAACATTGCCACGGTTTATGGGTCTGTGTTGCGTGCTTTGTATGTGTGTAACCCCGCCGGTCCTACACCACCCAACTCGCTCGAGCTGTGACCGAACCGGCGACCTTCCGCATGGGAGTCGGTTGCTCTAACAAGGAGGCTAAAGACTATGGCCTCTAGTGTCTGTTGCTAGAGCACCTTTAGAGGTCAGAGGTGTGAGGTTTACCTGCACAGCACTTACTAGCTGGCCTCCGTTACATGTGGTGTGCACGGCGGTTGTTTCTGTGTTTACCTGTTGGCATCTGTGCGTTCACGTGGATTTGTTACCGATGAATTCCCTGTTGATTAGCACCGGTCAGCTGATTCATCAGTGCACTACAGCTGTTGTGCATTACCATGCCTATATCAAGTCGGCGCTTCTGTTACACCTTGTCAGTTCGTTGATGTTCATGCTTGTCTCGTCAGGCTGTTCTTGTTGAGCCCCGCTGGTGGCGAGTTCACTTCTCCAAGCTGGAGTTTCCTCCTTTTTGGACTTCGTTTGCATTCACCTGTCGACAGCGTTTTCACTGTCACGAACCTGACTCAACCTGCTACAGCTTCAGGTTTGTCTGCTGCTTTAAATACTCATTCATTCGTTATCTTTTTGGCTTAGTCCTTTTAATATGGGGTCACCACAGCGGAACGAACCGCTAACTTATCCAGCATATGTTTTATGCAGCGGATGCCCTTCCAGCTGCAACTTATCACTGGAAAACATCCATACACACTCAGTCACGCACATAAACTGCGGACAATTTAGCTTACCCAATTTACCTATAGCGCATGTCTTGGGACTTGTGGGGGAAACCGGAGCACCCGGAGGAAACCCACACTAACACGGGGAGAACATGCAAACTCCACACAGAAATGCCAACTGACCCTGCTGAGGCTCGAATGCGATCATGCTACCCACTGCACCACTGTGATGCCCAGCTTTAAATATATTAAACACTTTTGTTCACTTGTATTTGGGTTCATTCATATTTTGTTGTGACAGATGTTGGCTGTGAATTTGCAGAATCTGCCTCCTATCGCGTCTATAAATTCAAATTTCAATTAAACTCGAGCTGAATTAGAGCAAGTGACTTTTCCCTCCGCATTTGGTGTGAACCAGAATAACTGATGTCTCGCTAGCCTCTAGTGATTAACGCTATTCTTTAGTCTCTTCTACAGGTAATCAAGTGCATGTTGTTGAAACGGCTTCTGATAAACATTTGTATTCACTCTACCATGTTGCTGAATAAGAGGCTCATTCACTGCTGCAGAAAACCTCAACCATGACACTTCACCTCCACCTTTCACTGACTTCTGCAGTGACGCGTTCAGTACTCGCCAGTTTGACGATGAACATAATGTTTTCCAGTGGAGCTTAATAAATAAACATCCTTTCATCACTCAAGTGAACTTTGGACCAAATCTCTGTCCACAGAACATGCTGTACTCCTCAGCAAAGGTTAGCTTCTTTTGATTCTTTCTGCTGATGAAGGTCACTGCAGGGCTTGCAATAAAATTTATCTTAAGTCATGTCCGCATGTACACAGGCATTTTTTTTTATTAAAAAAAAAAAAAATCTCCATTTAAAACAAAAAACATACAGTGATGCGCTGTCAAAGGTGTGCCAAATCAACAGGGCGGTTATTAGAATAAAGGGGTGTTGGCCAATCAGAATAGAGAAAACCATGTGCAATCCAATGTCAGGAAATACAAACTCCACTCTGTTGCCGGAGTTCTTAGTTCTTTACCCTAGCCAGGGTTTTTAGAAAAAGCTGGGTTAATTCACTTAATACTTAATTTATATATGGGTGAGTGGAAAAAAAATAGGATCTGGATACAGATCACATGCTGTATGCGGATACAGATCTTTACACCAATCAGAGTTGAACTTGACAATTTCATCTGCAGTGTTGAACTGATTGACCACTGAGATTCTCCACATTATTCTGTCCTCACAGCATTTGTATTTCATGGATAACCAGGCTTTTTTATAGTATTGAATGAGATTTTAAAACTGTAAGATGCTGTAATCTAGAAATCACAGATTTTGAACCAGCAGCTTCACTTGCTGTGACTGAAAGAATTTCTTTGGCCTTCATCTGGACAACCTGCTGTCAGGTTTGTCACTTTAGAAAAGCTCTCCATCTTGCAAAAGCAGTGAAAACTGAAAGGTTCGTCTGCCAATTAAATAGTTTTAGGAATTTACTACCTGATGCAGATTAACACCCATAACTGTGGAACCTGAAAGTGGTCTCTAATTTTGATCACTGCCCTTTTACAGATATTGTTTTATATTGTGCTTCAGAATATATAGTTGAAGTTTAAGTCTGAAGAATACTCAATTGAAGACATTTTTAGCCCTCTTTTTTTTTTTTTTTTTTTTTTAACATGTATTTCTCAAAAAAAATGTTTGTCAGAATTTTTTTATAGTATTTTCTTTAATATTTTTTTCTTCTGGAGAGTTTGTTTTATTCCAGATAGAACAAAAGCAGTTTTTAATTTTTAAATTTTTTTTTAAACATTTTTATTTTCTATGAACAGGATTTGATTACAACTGCAGATCAATGACAGTGCGAAATAGCCTACTGTAATGTCAGTAATTGTATTAAATGAACATATAAGAACACACACAGCCCCTTACATTCTCCGATATGTTACCAGCTACAAAAGAACTACACACAGTAGACATTTAGTCCTTATTTGGGTAAAAACAACACAAATTATAGCCTACAGTCAGTGAAAACCTCTCATCTGTGTCTTTAATCTTAAGCAGCACATGTAGCCTCTGTTAGAGGGTTAGTCCATCATTCTGAGTTCATATTAGTCCAAAAGGTGGTGATAAGAGTTAAACATAGCAGTTTGTTCCCGTTTGCTGGAAAAATAATGTACTCCTTTTTTCCCCGGCTTCTCCTTTATTTTTTCGCGCTTCTTTCACGTTTGTCAGTTTCTGACAGGTTCGGGTTTCAAAAGCACATCGATCAAGCGCACATTATTATCATCAGCTCAATAAGTTTGTTATTTCAGATATAGACGCGTGTAGAGCATGAGCAAGAAAGCGAAACCACTCACGCTTCAGACTGGCTCGGAAAAACTAAGGGGCACAGGGTAAATCTGCTCTTCTTTTTAGCATTGTGGCTGTTCATCAAGACGACAACAAGGTTTGTTTGAGCCTGGGTCGACCATGGCTCATTATTATGTGTATATATCAACACAATCTCCCGGCAATTTGCAACTTTTTCATTTAGTGGCTAATTCGTATGAATTCGTATGATCTAATTCGTACAATTTAGTACGATTTGCTTATCCCCCAATGACGGTTGGGGTTAGAGGTGGGGTCAGGTGCCACGCCTCCTTTTTAAAATCGTACCATTTCGTACGACTGAACTCGTACGAATTTGTACGAATTAGCCACTAAACTGGCAAAACGTAAAATACTTACGTTTTCTCGTGAGATCAGGCTGTATATATTTACGTTGTTAAAGATCTCTCGGCTGTGTATTTTAAGCATGGCGGCTCTTTTGTGGTACTGCACTGTACCACTCGGTGGAAACGGGCCATTGAGCAATGTTTTTGTCTGCCGAACAAACGATAATCATACAGTGACTTGCTTAATTACCCTAAGTTGCCTAGCTAACCTTATTGACCTAGTTAATTCTTTATATTGCACTTTAGATTCATTCTCTTTTTGGCTTAGTCCATTTATTAATCTGGGGTCGCCACAGCGGAATGAACTGCCAAATTATACGGCATAGGTTTTACACTTATCACTCGGAAACATCCATACACTCATTCACAGATATACACTACGGACAATTTAGCTTACTCAATTCACCTATACTGCATATCTTTGGATTTGTGGAGGAAACCTGAGCACCCCGAGGAAACCCACGCGAACACGATGAGAACATGCAAACTCCACACAGAAATGCCAGCTGACCCAGCCAAGGCTCAAACCAGTGACCTTCTTGCTGTTAGGCGATAGCACTACCTTCTGCGCCACAGCGTCGCCAAAATCAGTTGTTAGAAATTAGTTATCAAAACTGTGTAGAAATGTTGAGAATCTTCTCTCTGTTAATCTTAAAGCAGTGTTGCACAAACAGACATTCATTCATCTAGAAAGTTTTTATAGCATGTTTCAAGTGGGTTTTAAAAACTTTTTTTTTTTGGTTTACTTAGTCGTGACTTTAGAATTCGAAAGGTCAGTAGTGTTTTTCCTCTGACGATGTAATATGCCATGTATTAGTGTTGATACAACTCTTATTTACCCAGGAACATTGTTTTCGTCCTATTTTCTAGATATCTACACCATGCCCAAGAGCTAAGTAAGATAAATCAACAATAATGGCGCAGAAAAGAGAGCAACAAAGACACACTAGTGAAGCAGTATATTATATAAACTTTAGGAAAAGTGAAAGTGTGTGGAATTAGGCCACCTAAGCAAGCAAAGCCAAGCAGAGCAGAGAGTGAATATAAATGATGGAGACAGAGACATGGCCAAGGCCGTGAGCGCGATGAGCCTTATAAATCATCATTAGAGCCAGAGCCCAGAGACGCGAGGAGACGACCCACCAAACTCATGCAAAACGCAACAGTCACATGTGAGCTAGTATGACACTGGTCATTTGTCATGCGTCAGAAAATACACGCGGCGGTAAACAAGCCATGCCACCTGCTGTTCTTAGCAGCTAGCATGCGGAGATAAAGGTAGACAACTCGCAGGAGAGCCGTTTCACAACCCACACAGCTTGATCTCCATTTGAGGATGTCACACATAAAATACTAGCAGCCAAATAAAGTCTCTCTCTCTCTCTTTCTCTCTCTATTGGATAAACACGCAGCAGGGAGAAAATGCCAAAGGGAAAAGTAGGAATGGTTTCAGGAAATGTTATTCGCTGGATTTGAGCACATGTGTGGTACCCACATGAGAATAATGTAATTTTAGTTCGTGGTTACAAAAAAAGTTATTGCTGAAAAACATCTCTTGCATAAAAATAAATAAATATAAGCTATATAAGCTGCATTGTTAATTTGCTGTGTTCTCAATTACACTCTTTGTAATAGTCTCTAGTATGGATGTAGCTTGCAGCAGACCCTGTAACCCTGTCAAACATGTGTATTCATTCTGTAAAGCAAGATTTGGTAATGTTATGTATTATTTGGTACACATTTGAGTACATTGTTAGTGTAGTACTAGTACTTTTACTCCACTGCTTCAACCTTTTACATGCATTGACCCAGAGACTATTTAGATCAGGGGTGTCCAGACTCAGTCCTGGAGGGCTGGTGTCCTGCAAAGTTTACTTCCACCCACAATCAGACACCTGGGCTAGCTAATCAAGCTCTTTGTAATATAATAATAAATGAATAATGCATTTTATTTGTATAGCACTTTTCCAACATAAATGCAACTCAAAGTGCCTCACAAACAACAACAAAAAAGCATTAAAATAGACCACATAAAATTGTCACATATACTCAGATAAAAGCATTCATGTACATAAAATATAAGCATATATCCACCTGATCACGCACACAATAGTCCTTATATATGCAAGCACACCACACACATACACGCATAAACCTACAACATTATAGATGAAATGCATACACCTTAAAAGCTTGTGTATTCAAACGCAATTTTAAAAAGATGTGTCTTTACACGCTTTTTAAAAACGTGATTACTAGGGGATTCTTTCACTTCAAGAGGGAGACCGTTCCAAACTCTTGGAGCATAATGGCTAAAAGAAGTGCCGCCAGATTGCATCAGGTTTACAGAGTAAAATTCTAGAAGTCCAGCGCTAGAAGAGCATAGCAAACGGTTTGGGTTATATCAGTGGTTCCCAACCTTTTTCTTTGGGGCCCCCCCCATGAACATATACAAACATTGGAGCCCCCCCCACCATATAAATACACACGCACGCACACACATATGTACTGTGTATATATATATATGTGTGTGTGTGTATATATATATATATATATGTATATGTATGTATATATATGTATATGTATGTGTGTGTGTGTGTGTTTGTGTAATATTAATATATAGTAATATGTATAGAAAATATTAATTAATCAGTTTTAACTTGTCTTGGCCTTCAATAAAACTAAAATCTAGGTAGGCTTTGTCATACTGTCTAATCTTTTTCTTCGCCTCTGAAGAATCACTGCATTTACGTTTGTCTGCCATTTTTGTTTTGATTTTGCCTTTACGACACGTTGACAAGCAGATTGCGCGAGTGAGCAAAATTTAAATAATTATTTAAAGTTATTTATTTTAATTATTTTCACTATTATGTTGGAATTTTAAGTGTGTTTAGATTTTTTTTTTTTGGTACTTAAATACATATATAATAGTAGGGCTACTCGATTTTGGGAAAAATCATAATCACGATTATTTTGGTCATAATTGTAATCACGATTATTCAAAACCATTGCCAGTTAAAGTCAAAATTATTAGCGCTCATGAGATTTTTTTTTTTTTAATAAATATTTCCCAAATTATGTTTAACAGAGCAAGGAAATTTAACAGTATTTCCTATAATATTTTTCTTCTATTTGTTTTATTTTAGCTTGAATAAAGAAAGGTTTAAATATTTTTAAACCAATTTAAGGTCAATATTATTAGCCCCCTTAAGCAATATATATTTTTAATTGTCTGCAGAATAAACTACCGTTATAATGACTTGCCTTATTACTCTAATTAAGCCTTTGAACTGCACTTTAATCTGAATGCTTGTATTTTGAAAAACATCTAGTAAAATATTATGTGCTGTCATTATAGCCAAGACAAAAAGAAATCTCAGTAATTAGAAATGAGATATCAAAACTATTATGTTCAGAAATAAGTTAATAAAATATTCTTTCCATGAAACAGAAATTGGGCAGGAAAAGGTTTGCTAATATTCAAGAGGGCTAATAATTCTGACTTCAACTGTATACATACAGTTATTTTCCACCCTGCAAAGGAAAGAGAAATAAATACGATAGAATACAATAAAAATATGAAAAAAACTGTGCTTTAAGCATCTTCACTGTAACAAAAACACTTTACCTACAGCAGTCCTTCAGTCAAGAGCAGCGAGGGTTTTCTCGTTATGTTTGTTTAATAATGATAAAAACAGCCGGCAGAAGGATTATAGCGCGCTGTCTCTTTAATGGTTTCTCTTTCACGTCTTTTGATCCTCAACTCGTTTGTTTATTACACAAATGAGGGTTAATGTAAATAATCACTAAACACCGCGTTTTGACACCTATTTGACCATTAAAGCACTCACGTTAAGATGACTTTAGATGTCTGCGCTCCTCTGCTCGTCTCAGTGTGTGAATGAGAGTGAATGCTGACCTGCCGCATGCTTCTGACTGCGTGATCGTGCTGCACACACACATCAGCTCTTTTGCGCTTTTAAGAGCAACTTGGTACAACTGGAACGTGGCAAAATATGATGCAATAATCATTTATCTCGATTAATGCTTTTTTATAATCGTTTGAAACCGAAATCTAAATCGGATTTTCGATTAATTGCAAAGCCCTTTATAATAGTGGAGCATTTTTATGCCTTTTTCTACCTCAATACTTATCCTCTCCCGCGCCCCTCCTGTGAACTCTGGCGCCCCCCTTAGGGGGGCGCGGACCCCAGGTTGGGAACCACTGGGTTATATTTTGATAAACAGGCTTTCTAGAAACATCCATGCAGGCATGTTGAGGCAAGTTAAAGCTAAAATCTGCAGGACACCAGCCCTCCAGGACCGAGTTTAGACACCCCTGGTTTAAATGCATGTTACTGATGAGAAGATGACAGATGTCTTCTGTATGATGAGCTAAATGGCTTTAAACACCTAGCAGGCACAAGACGTCAAAATTATGTCAGATTGAGGTTGTACCCCAATGTCAAGGGGACCCTGCATTTTGTTTGGAAATGAAAATCGGGTGGACTTCAAAACCCAACGTCAGGCCAGCTTCCGTGTCCAACGCCCAGCCTTAAATTAACCAAATATCAATGTCTAATGATGTTATAGCTTGACCTTGTGTTGACGTTACCACTATGGTGTCTATCAGTTGTTAGATTTTGGTGGCCACAACTGATGAATAAATGTCAGTATTTGATGTCAATATGACGTTGGTTTAAGATGTTAGCTTGATGTTGGATTTTGGTCACTTTCCAACACAACTTAAAATCAAACGAATATCAAGGTCGTTTGATGTCGTTATTGGACGTCCAAATAACATAGACGCTTGCTAGACATTGAATTTTGATCGCCTGACATCACAACCTAAATCAAACCTAATATTAACATCTTATGACTTTTTGTGCCTGCTAGTCAATTACTAAATGCACTACAGAATTTTACGGTTACACACATCCACAGATTACATGTAAATGCATCTCACTACTCAAGTACTTTTTGAAAGGTCTTTTTACTCGTGCTTTTAATAATATTTACAATAGATACTTTTACTCGCACTATATTTTTAGGCAAGTAATGTTACTTTATATATTACTTTATACTAATATATATAAATATATATATATATATATATATATATATATATATATATATATATATATATATATATATATATATATATATATATATATATATATATATATATATATATATATATATATATATATATATATATAGTCCTCAGCATAACTGAGTACACCCCATTTTGAAAATTAATATATTTTGAAGAAAACTGATTAATTACACATATATTTATTAAAATAATATTTTAGTCACCAAACATATTTAGAAATTGAAAGATAATACAATTAAATTTAGGCAAAATATAGAAAAACTAAATTACAACCTACAAAATTTCAACTACTTCTTTTTTTGTATTTATTTTTTTATTTTTATTATTTGTTTTTCTTGTAAATTTTTAATTAATATTTTTCTATAACAAATTTAGGTGTACTAGTTTTTGGACTGTTATCGTTAGCTATTTTTTTTTAGATTAACTAAACTTACTAATCTCTATATGCGTACACATATTATTTTATAGCTTCCTATTAAAAATATTAATTTTAAAAGAGATTTGTGTGGGGAACTACTTCCATCGTTCATTCAGATCTGCAGCTGACATCAGAACAGCAGAAACTATTGCTACTTCACCACGCCTCTTTTAGAGCTAGTATTTGAGTGATTCTCTAGCGTAATGTCTAAAATTAAGATAAAACAGGTGATTTTGCTGACATTTTAAAATAAGGCTGAAAGGCATTAAATGCCATCAGTCTACAGAGATTTCCTAGTATTTTTGCTTTGCAATCAGGAGATCACAGTTATTCCCAAAAAAGCCAAAACATTGCGAACACTACCAGATTTCTGTTGTGTTTGTGATAAGGGAAAATGTTAAACAGATACATTTCTTCTTTCTTTTTTTACTAAGATAATCTGCAGCAACGAAAACAGAAGACACATCTGAGTCCCATCTCACACTCAATAAACTACAGTTATATGGTATAAATACAGCACTACAACATACAAAAGAGAGATTGACTTTAATAGTCACTTGCCTGTTAAACTTGCCGTTTAATCACACTGTTTTTTTTTTCCTTTCTCTCTTCTAAGGGTTTATTGTGTTCTCTGTCGCCATCTTGTGGATGAACAACGTCAACTGTCTTTGCTCTGCTCAATGACAGGCTAATGGCCACACACTGTTTAAAATTATAATAAAAAAAAAATAGGCACTATTTTTATAAATAAACTGCATAATTGCAATCTAAGCAACATTCTTGCCCTAAAAAGCTCAATGTATACTATGATGTCCAACAGCAGCAATATTTGTCAAACTCTAGAGTGTCCTCTGCTTGATGTTTTTGTTATATCTCCGAGCCCTACTCATAATTAATGATGAAAATGTGAATGAAAACAAAGGTTTTAAAATGTCTTATCATTTTTAAAGTAATACTGCAAAAAAAAAAAAAAAATTTATATATATATATATAAAATAAATATCAAATTTATTTATTTATATTATATATATATATATATATATATATATATATATATATATATATATATATATATATATATATATATATATATATATATATATATATATAATTTTTTTTTTTTTAAACTACACATGGTCTGTAGCATAATTCTTTGTGTCTGTTAAAGAATCATATTGAAGTTATCTGTCTGTGAGAAAATGACACCTTTTCACAGCATTTACTTTGTTTTAATCTCTGCTGTAGGTATAAATATGTATTGTTTAAATTTCAGCTGTAAAATCTTCTGCTGCAGTAGAAGTCTAAGTCCTTGGAGTTGATGTGAAATGAAAACCGCTTTTTGATAACCGTCTGACGCTAATTGATGTGTAAACCAAATCGTAATTGATGGATCCGAGAGGCATCGAGGGTAATAAAAATGTAAATAACTAAAAACATTATTTGTGTGAGGAAGGAAAAGAAACATATTTGGTCGCTCATGAAGTGACTCAATCTGTGAGTTTGCGCATAAGAATGAGATCCCTAAATGTCCTTTTCTCTGCCGAAATGAAAGAAATGCAAAGAAAGAGAGAGAAAAGATGTGGCGTTAAAAGAAAAAATGTAACTAAAGACTACCATGATGCCACATTTGCCTCAGTTTCCCTCTAAACACATTCTTACTTAACACATGTCAAACTGTAGAATATCCTCTGCTACTAATGCATGGAGGAAGAAAAAAAGAAGTCTCGGCCGGTTATATAAATGTAATTATTTTGACTGTTTGTGTCTGGTGTTGGGGATATTTTGTTAGGACCACCCGCTGTTGTTCTCTACATCACATAATGATGCTTGAGGAAAGGCGCATACAGCTAATGAGGCCCTTGCTAATGAGAATGTGACGTTAAGTATGTTCGATTCTCATTGTCTTACTAAACTCCTCATCCAAGAGACTGTAAATAAGTTAACATTCTCATTCTCATGCAGTAAAGTTAAGGTACTTTTACTCGTGTTTTGAAAACGTATAAAGAGTAGAGGTTGCTTTTAACTTGACTTCACTTCACAGGAACAGCCAGCAGCATAATTGCCTTTTAAGATTAACATTTAATTGTTTGTGCCTGGTAATTATTGTGAGTAAATGCATAATTTCCCAGTTTTTTTTATTTTTTTATCTAATTAATTCCTCTTTCCCATTGCACATTTTGAGAACTCTAAGTGCCCTACTCTCCAACACATTTACATGTCTCCATCAGTCATGCTTTCATTTAGTGGATAAAATGTACACTTTGAATTAAAAGGGAAATCATAATAGTGGTTTAGTATCACAATATCTTAATTAAATGAACATCGGGGGCGTATTTAATAAACAGTTATTTATTATTTTACTTTAATTTATAAATCCTGCTTTGTATTCAAGACTTCTAACATTTTATTTTGTAATTTTTAATTATTTTTATCTGGAATATGTTGTTTGCTTGTTTTAATATCATTTTGAATGTGTTATATTTTGTCTTCAATTAGTCTTTCCTCCTTATTAGTGTCTTGTAATATTACTTGAAAGTCACCGTGACATCCAATTACACAGTTTTTTTTTTGTCTCATATATTGCACCGTTTCATTTATTTGACCTTACACATGTTTAACTTAAGTAGAATTGTATGCATGTATACAGTAGGAAAGAATTAGTATTGAACATGTCAGCATTTTTCTTAGAAAACATTTCTAAAGGTGCCATTGACTTCAAATGTTCAATGGATGTTGGTAACAACCAAAGAAATCCATATATACAAGGAAAACGAAACCAATTAACTTACAAATGAAGTTATGTGTAATAAAATGAAATGAAACAGGGAAAAAGTATTGAACGCATGAAGAAAGGGAGGTGTAGAAAGCCAGTGAAAGCCCAGACAACAGCTGATATCTTTCAGTAATTCTTCAGCAATTCTCTGTCCTTCCTTATTGTAAATGAATATCTGCTTCAGTCCAACATCTACATTAGCACGATGATAATGATGAATCCAGGGATATATCAGCAAGACAGTGATCAAAACGCAGCCAAGGAAACTCCAAAATGCCAAAAGGAAAACCAAACCAAGCTGTAGAACCACTTGACTTAAACCTAATAGAAAATACAAAATAAAGATCAGATTTGATAGACGAGACCCACAGAACCATCAAGATTTTTACACCGAGCTCCTTTATGTATTCCCAAAGGGGACACTGAATTGGCCAGAATCTGCCAGATGTTTTGTTTGTCATAGTCAACTTATTCTAATGGTATCCGTGTAGCAATTTGTGATATCCACATTTTTAAAGATAGAGACTGTGATGCAGACTAAAGTAGCGAAATGCTTTTTTAGGCTATATATACCAGGACAATAAAGAAACTCCTAATGCATGCATCTTTTTAAAGCAGATTGTTCGCATTAAGATTCAATAAATACAAAGCTGGGGTTGTATCAAAATTTAGCTTGAGAATATTTTGTAGTACCTTATGCGTGTTCTTCCAAAGTGCCACAATTTTGACACACTCTCAAAAATTATGAATAAATGTACCTTTTTTTTATTTTTTTACATTTTGAACAAATCTGTGGCATTGGCAAACATTTTCCTAATATATATATTGGTGTACGATTTATTCAATTAAAAAATAAAAAATTGAGCTCATGGTACCAAAGAGAGGTCCATTTTGGATATTTATTGTCGCACACAATGTTCCAGTCATTCTCTTCAATAGTTTGACCAATATCCTTAAGTCCTAGCCTGGCAGAAGTGCGATTGTTAGACAAAATATCAAATACCCCTGTTATCAATCCTTCTTTAACCATTTTTTGATCCGATTATAAATGGGCCTTACCTTAACCGTGTGCACGTGATCATCCTTTCATTATCACCAATGGTATATTTTTCTCCTGCTTTCTTTAGCTTCATTTTTTTGTTAATTTGGTTAAATTATCTTTTTTTTTTTTTTTTTTTTTTTTTTTTTTTTTTTTACAGTAACATTGCTTTAATAAGATATTAAATCGCCATTTATATGAGTTAACTGGTAATCTGAGTTCTTTAGCCAAGACAGACCACTGTGCATGGTTTGATTCATGACACTTTTTGTTATAAAAAAAAAAAAGATTTATTGAATTTAAAAAGTGCATGTACTGTATACGGCTATATTTAGCATGTTTTGACATGTTGTTCAAAATTTGTGTCCAAGAAATAATAATTTATTTTTGCTGTGGTCAGAGATAAATTTTGGTCATTTCTTAACTTTGAGCTCTGAAAAGTCATGTGAAATAAAAAGGAATTGCAATGCGACACTATGAAACCGTAACCCAGGGGTCACCAAACTTGTTCCCGGTGGGCTGGTGTCCTGCAGATTTGAGCTCCAACCCTAATCAAACTCACCTGAACAAGCTAATCAAGCTCTTACTAGGTATACTTGAAACAGCCAGGCAGGTATATTGAGGCAAGTTGGAGCTAAACACTGCAGGGACACCGGCCCTCCAGGAACGAGATCGGTGAGCCCTGCTGTAACCCATCTTGCTCATGCGCAGAGCAAACTCATACACCACACGCAAAGTGAAATGTAGAAGGAGGCTGCATGTGGAAAATGTATAAATGTATAAAATCTAAATCAAGTAATTTTAGCATGTTAAAGTCAGCTTTATGCATAAAATATATTTTCCCAATAAAATTGTGGCTCGTGAAAATGGTGAGTGGTTAGTAAAGTTGGAAATCTACACCAGTGAATGATCAAAGTTAATGTCAAGCCCTGTTTGCATGCAACCACTCTTATTTTACAAACATTTAAATCCTACTTCATTTTCAATATTCATGATTTTTTTGGTGTTTAAAATCCTCTCATTTCCCAGAATATTTCAGCGAGCGTTGTTGCATCTCACAGGCATTTATAAACACACGTTGGCCTTTTCTTCTCACCTCCTGCCTACAGTATTTATTTTTTCCCGGATTGTTCTTCCCGCTGGTGTGCTTGGGTCATAATTAAATGCATTTGATTATGTTGTTGTAAGCGTTTCCACTCGCTCAGAATACATGTCATGGCCTTTCATGGCAGATTCATTACTGTGAGATGTAAAACTTGAATTCAGCTGAGGTGACGAGAACCAGTAGCGATGTGTGGAAATGCACTATTATTGGCTTCCTCAGTTGAAAAGCAGCTTTGTTGTTTGAGCTGTAAATCATGTTTTCACTCTTTTTGTTAAATTAAAAGTAAATGATTCTGTAAGAGGATTATCTCATTTAAAAGTTTTAAATCCGTTTATTGTATTCATCTTTTAATTGTGGTTAGAATAATTAATATTTCATTTTCTTGAAATTAAACGTGGTGGGTTTGAATTTGAAGGGGGAAAAATGCATTTTTGAAGGCGGAAAATGCCCTGTTGCGTCATAGCAAGAAGGTTGCTGGTTCGAGTCCCGGCTAGGTCAGTTGGCAATTCTGTGTGGAGTTTGCACATTTTCCCTGTGTTGCTGTTGGTTTCCTACTGGTGCTTTGGTTTCCCCCAAGGTCCAAAGATGAGCGCTATAGGTGAATTGAATAAACTAAATTGGCTGTAGTGTATGAGTGCGCGTGTGAGTGTATGGGTGTTTCCCAGTACTGAATTGCAACTGGAAGGGCATCCTGTGTAAAACATATCCTGGATTAGTTGGTGGTCCATTCCACTGTGCCAACCCCTGATGAAGGTCTAAGCTGAAGGAAAATTAATGAAATAATTATAATATTAATACACTTAAGATGGATTTTTACCTTTAAGAAAACATTTTACTCTATTTAATACATCCTTTCTATATTACATAATCTATAATAAATCCAATTAAAGTACAAGAAAGATAAATTTAAATTATAATTAAAAGTATTAACATATTACATTTTTATTAATAACTAATAATTAAATAAAATAACTAAAACAATACTCGATGTTCCTCCTTTTTGCATCAATAATTCTGTAGATTTTACTGTCAGATGTCCTTCCTGCCACAACCTAATCTTGAACGTACATATCCCTCAGTTATTTTAAAATATTTGAAAGCATTCAGTCAAATAAAATGAATTTATCAATCCCAGAATTCTTAATAATAATAATAAAAATAATAATAATAAAAATAAATATGTATGTATGTGTATGTATATATGTATGTATGTGTATGTATATGTGTGTGTGTGTGTGTGTATACTAAATATTACATTTTGTGTTCCAATAAAGAAAGTACCTCACAGGTTCAAAATGTCTTGATTTGCGAATGATGGGGAGGGAAAAAAAAACAACTTAATTTTTAGGTGAGCAAATCCTTTAAGCCACAGCACAGATTGACCATGTCAGAACTCAAATACAAGTTCTGTTCAGTTAAGCTCAGGGATATCCATATGTCTGAAAACAAAAACAAGGCTGTCCCACATTTTCCAAAGGGGCTTCAACCTCATTTCCCAGCTGTGCATGAAATAAAATGTGTCTCTCTCTGCATGTACGTTAATTCATTTCCTCACAGGGCTTTCAGCTAGAGTTCCTTTCTTTAGACAGTGAAAGCATGTTTTCAAGACCATGTGCTTTGTGGATCGCACTTACAAATGCATTTCAATAACAAGGTTAAAAGATGCTCTTGCATTTCATTAGTTTACTGTAATCACTATAATGAACCATTATATATTGTAATAAATTTTTATTTCTAGCAAGCAGGTGTAACTATTTCTTGTAATTAATGTTTTCACATAAACATAAGTATCTCAAAATTGCTGCTTGAGTTGAGTTGTCACAAGTGTTTATCTTTAAATTGGGGTCTTTTTACCTCATAAATGTGCACTGCAAAACTTTGCTTGGAGTTTTTTTATTTTTTTTTTTATAATTTCAAGGTAAATATTATTAGCCCCTTAAACATTTTTTTTTCCATTTATTCTTTCAATCTTATCAAGTAAAACATTTATCTTATTTAAAAAGGCTAACATTAAGCTTGGGATATTGTACATTTTCAGGAGGTTGTGTGCAGAATCAATCCTGACAGGCTTTTTGGCAGCCTGGCTGAACTGCTTTATTCTGCATAAACAACCATCTAGAATGTACTTTTATCCTGCTTACTAAATGACTTCTTGCCACAAAACATAAATATTAGACGCAAGTTCAGTTCGCTTCTGCATGCACTGATACAATGACAACTTCTTTACAGCCGTGGTCTAATCATCCAATCAAAAGAGTAGAAAATGCTGACGTTGTGGTTCACCTTCTAGATGCCCCAAGATCAGCCGACTCAAAATCTGATTGGTTAAAGGAACAGTTTAATTGGCATTTATTTAATGCTAGACGCCTGCACTTACTGATTCCAGAGGTCTCCAGGCAGATTTAGTTGATGCTAGCAACGTAATTGCTGAAATATGATTGGTTAAAAGCTCTAGTAAACATGCACTACTAAAAGCAGCATTAGAAATGCTTTGAGACTAGAGGAAATAATTTAATAAACATTCATAGAAAAAAAAAAACATCTGTGATTCTGATGTTTGCTCCGTGTTTGGAACAGAAGAAAAGGCTTTGTTGCAAAAATGTAGTTTTCGAGTCTTGCATGCTTTGTGGGTCACACTCACAATACAGGCCAGCGACAGGGTTAAAAATGTGCTCTAGCATTTCATTTTCAGCACTGGTAACTCCGATGAACCAAAGTGATAGTGACTACCAGAGTGACTTTCTCTCCCTTCAGGCACAGAAACAAACACATTCCAAACAAAAAGCTCATTTTGGCTGCGTTACGTAAATGAAGGATCCTTTCTCATCACCACCAGCCAGAAAAAAAAAGGCCAGATCTTTGCTCTTTTAATCTCTAAAAAGTATCATTTTAATAAAGGGCCCGGTGATAAAAAAGACATCAGCTTTTTAGTCTTTTTTTTTTTTTTTTTAGTTGTATCCCTTAAACATCTAAATATTTATTAATGCATCATTAATTCAGCGTAATACACTTCGTAAAAATTCTACCGTCTCAAGAGGGCTACCATATTTACAGGAAATTCATGTTTTGCTTTCGCCAAGACTCTTGTTCACTTGTTAAATATGAAATGAGTATCCAGTAGTTCATGTTTGGCTCACATTCTGTCCGTCTGCACTCCTTCGCCTTTAACGCAGACATGTTTATCATGTAAGCATTTGCTTAAGCGGGTTTGTAGGCCCTCTAAGATGGAATCAGGTGCATTTTCTGAGTTTTAAAGCACGATAAGAGTGTTTATCATGGGTGTTTGAGGCAGGATTGTTTGCACATCCTGACTGTTATCAGGTGTGGACAGATCTGACCAACACACCGCTCATTTTCACCTCCTGTAGGGAGATGCTAATCTACATGGAGACAGCCAGTGTGAGAACGTGGGATCTGATGAATATGAATATGTCCAAAGGCTGTGCTCGGAATAATTCACCATCATACTGTACCTCCTCTTTGTGGGATATTTTGAATGTTAAGCCATTTTCAATCGTCAAATGATTATTTCCATCAAGTCAACAGCTTGATTTCCGGTAGTCATCACATTATTTATTCAGAGTTTTTCGCGGAGGTGGTAATTCAATTGTAACGCATGTGGCTGATTATTATTTTGCTTTACTCCACAAATGATACACTATCATCCTCTCCTACCCAGAAAAAAAACTGAAATCGTTTTACACACTGACCATCCAAGATATTTACAACATGAAGGAATGCACAGAAATGCACACACAGACGTGGTCAAACTTCTATTCACTCCTTGCTTAAGACTGATGCTTTTAATATAAACCTTTATTCTCTCTTTGTGTAATCAGGTGTTTTGCAAGTCTCTTGCTCCTGTATTAATATTATGGTTTTAATACTTCTGCAATCAACCTTGAACTCTACCACAGCTAAACAAGATCATAAATGGTTCATGTTTGATGTCCCTGCAAAGTTAATTTGATGCACTAAACGATCGTTTTCATTTTATGTTAATACTTGTGCAACATATTAACATTTTGAGAAACTTTAAGCATTTCTGCATCAGCTTACACCTAGAGTGCCTATGCAAATTACCTCGATTCAGAATAAAAAAACCTATAAAACGTGCCTCTGTCAACTTTTCTCCTGATTGGTGGTTACGAGACCACCTTCATAAAAACCGGTGACTAAGGCTGCGCCCCTTGAATCCAGGCGAACCCCATAGTACCCCCAGAGACCCTAAAAGAGAGTTGTTCTGTTCCAGCACAGGACAGCTTCTCTTCGAATCCAGTGAAGAGACTTGGATCCTGGCAAAAATGGGTTAATCGCACAGCTCAGACATTCCCAGACATTCCCATCCATCCATCCATCCATCCATCCATCCATCCATCCATCCATCCATCCATCCATCCATCCATCCATCCATCCATCCATCCATCCATCCATCCATCCATCCATCCATCCATCCATCCATCCATCCATCCATCCATCCATCCATCCATCCATCCATCCATCCATCCATCCATCCATCCATCCATCCATCCATCCATCCATCCATCCATCCATCCATCCATCCATCCATCCATCCATCCATCCATCCATCCATCCATCCATCCATCCATCCATCCATCCATCCATCCATCCATCCATCCATCCATCCATCCATCCATCCATCCATCCATCCATCCATCCATCCATCCATCCATCCATCCATCCATCCATCCATCCATCCATCCATCCATCCATCCATCCATCCATCCATCCATCCATCCATCCATCCATCCATCCATCCATCCATCCATCCATCCATCCATCCATCCATCCATCCATCCATCCATCCATCCATCCATCCATCCATCCATCCATCCATCCATCCATCCATCCATCCATCCATCCATCCATCCATCCATCCATCCATCCATCCATCCATCCATCCATCCATCCATCCATCCATCCATCCATCCATCCATCCATCCATCCATCCATCCATCCATCCATCCATCCATCCATCCATCCATCCATCCATCCATCCATCCATCCATCCATCCATCCATCCATCCATCCATCCATCCATCCATCCATCCATCCATCCATCCATCCATCCATCCATCCATCCATCCATCCATCCATCCATCCATCCATCCATCCCAGAAGTCAACACGACTAGCCCTTATGCATGCCCTAAACCAGCCTGATCTCATGAGAAAACGTACAGGTAAGTATTTTACATTTTGGCAGTGTAGTGGCTAATTCGTACGAGTTCAGTCGTAAGAAATTGTACAATTTTAAAAAGGAGGTGTGGCACCTAACCCCATGCCTAAAACCAACCTTCATTGGAGGATGAGCAAATCGTACTAAAATGTACGAATTAGATCGTCTGAATTAGCCACTAAATGAAAAAGTTACGAATTGCCGTGAGATTGTGTTGCTCAAACTTAAAATGACTCCACCCCACTCCAAGTCTCACTGGACAAAGAGCTGCCCACCAGCTAACCACATGGGAACCCCCAGACAACAGATTTCTTCACACCACAAAAGGAGCGCAAGTAACACCTCCAGACTACTACTGAACTGGTGCAAATGTAACCCTAAAGAAACCATTGAGTGGTTAAATTTATTATTGTTAGTTCGCTTAGTTTGGTCTTACAAAATCTGAGGTTTTTCCATCATTACACTTTCTCAAACTCTTATTTCTTTTTACTCTTCTCTACAACTTGTATGAATGTGTGTTTGTGTTGTAGATTATTCAACAAAGTGTCATTTTGTGTAAAGAAAGGTACCTGTGCATATTAATGAATCAAATGTCTTAAACTGCTATGTTGTTACCCTGCTTAAACATAAATGGGTTTTTATTTTTGATAGCAATAGCCGTAGTTGAAGTCAACTTTCCGTTCGAGTGATCGCTGGGTGATTTTGTTTGTTCGGATTTAAAGAGTGAATTCTTTTGAAGCCCTGTTCAAATTAATCTTCAATTCACTTTCAGCTAATTTGTTAATACACTATTGTACGTATTGTATTGTACGTCCAGAAGGTTGTTATTGCAGAAACAAGCTTGGATTATTGACAGCCTGACTGAATGGCTTTATTCTGCAAAAACAACCATCTAGAATGTACTTTATCCCGGTTGGTAAATGGCTACTTGCCACAAAACGTAAATATTAGACACAAGTTCTGTTCTGAGCTGTTATAGTTTCTTAACCCTTCTGCACTGTTTAAATTGACTTCCTTTTGTTTAGCTAAAAATTAAAACATCCACTAAATTGCTGTGAAAATGCATCAGAATTTAAAAACTACTAAATGTTTTTAAGAATTACAGATTTTAATCTTTAATTGTCAAATTCATAAATGATGTCACTGATTTGGTGAAAAAAAAAACACTCAATTACATATTTTCAATATAAAAAGTAGTTGTGGACAGGGTTTGATTAATTTTTTTTATCTTTTATTACCATCTTGGACGTGAAAGATTAGTAACAATATTGTCTGATGCATTGTTTGTTTTTGTGCAGCATAATATTTTTAAATAAAAATTTTTCCTTATTTACTTTTGGTGGCTGTTTTTTGCCCCATTGACTTCCATTTATAACTACATTTTTTGATTGAAAAACCATGACATCATATAATCTTGCAATTTTTTTATTTGTATTATTATTATTATTATTATTATTATTTGATGGTTTTCTCTGTTGGGAAGTGGTAAAATTTCACATTTTTACTTTTGATCACAAGTTGGCAACATTAACCCTTTAAAGTGGCCTGTGCAAACAAAAAGCATAGTTTATGGATTTTATATGGAGTAAAACAGCAAATTAAAGTGTGTATGTGTGTCTAAGTGTGTGAGAGTGACATTTGCTCTCTTACCTTGATGTGTTTGAGAAAATCAATATGCGCCTCAGCTCTCAGAACTACATGGAGTAAACAAAAACAAAGACTTCATACAAAGACGCATACAGTAGTAACGCAATTAAACTCTGGCTATTTTTCTCTCTCGCTTTTGTAAATTCTGTTGTTTGTCATTTTTTAAAATCTTTTTTTAACTTTTTTTTTTTTATCTTATTTTAAAATTATTATTATTATTTTTTATTGGTTTAAGTGTATTTAAATGCTTTTACTCTATAATTCATATTTAAACATGCATTGTGATGTGGCCACATGACATATGAAGAATATAGGTCATACGCAGATATTCTCTTCTAAATATTGCCTTCAAAAAGTTTCTGCTTTTCTGGTGTGGCTGATTATAACATTTTCAAATTGAAGGCCATTTTAATATTTCATCCTATGTGAGTTAAAAGGCTTTGTTGCCACTTGTGACATTTATATGTTTGTGTGTGCATTTAAAGCTTGACAGTGCCATCCATGGAGAATTAGCTTTTGCCATGTCTCCGCTGGTGACGACTGCTTTCCACAGGAGTGGCCGAAATTAGCTGTAACACTCTTTCTTGCTGATGTAAAATCTGCCCTCAGTCACACGCACACACACACACACACACACACACACACTCATCTGCTAGCACACTAAAAATGAACAAGTCATTTCAGCGTGTCGAGCAAATTTCACACACATCCAAGGCCTCTCTCTGATCTTCTTAAATCACCGCTTGCCTACCGCTTCCTTAATAAAGCCCTTCTTTCATATCCGCAGTGTTTCCTGCTCTCCGTGACCCTTTCTGGAAGCTTCTCATCCGCTCTGAAGTGCCGAGCATCATTGAAAAGGAAACGTGTCTAATTAAACCTGACCTTATTTACATGTCATGACAGGGGAAAAAAAAGAAAGAAATGCATTTCATTCTCACTTTAAAAAAGAAAGACTGTTTGATTCACATGAATGGTCAAGGTTTTTTTTTGTTATATATAAACATTAGAGGGTGACACAGTGGCTCAGTGGTTAGCACTGTCACCTTACAGCAAAAAGGTCGCTGGTTCGAGTCTGGGATGTGTCAGTTGGCATTTTTGTGTGGTTTGCATGTTCTCCCTCTGCTCGCTTGGGTTTCCTACGGGTGCTCTGGTTTCCCCTACAGTCCAAAGACATGCAGTATAGGTGAATTGAATAATCTAAATTGCCCATAGTATGAGTGTATGGGTGTTTTCCAGTACTGGGTTGCAGCTGGAAGGGCATCAGCTGTGTAAAACATGCTGGATAAGTTGGCGGTTCATTCTGCTGTGGCGACCCCATGATTGAATAAAGGGACTAAGCTGAAGGAAAATGGATGAATAAACATAAGAATTGCTTCATTTTATACTTTAATAATATAAATACAATATTTCTTAGTGGTTTTTATAATATTTAATATATATATATATATATATATATATATATATATATATATATATATATATATATATATTTTTTTTTTTATTTTTTTTTTTTATTTATTATAATTATCCATAGATGCATAGATAAACATAGACTAATAGAGATATTAGATTTGATGATGGGTCACAGTTGTCTAATGTTGCCTAATTTAAATATCTGAGTCTTCGACTTGATACTGAATTGTTTTTAAAATCTCATATTGAGTTTATTATTAAAATCATATCGGTGGTTAGGTTTGCAATCGTTCTATTAATTGTGTACAAGTAAGATGTGTAAATGGATTTCTCAATTAACTTTCCTATTACTAATTATGCTAATAATTTATAGCAATACCTCTTATATGAATTTTAAACCTTTAAAACAGTTTTCAGCTCTTTATGTAGGTTTGTTTAAAGATGTCCAAATAGAACCCATTATTGCATATTATATGAATTTCAATTCATATAATTTCAAATACCAATTTCATTGGTATTTGTTTCTTTTTAACCCTTTAACTGCCCCACCAAGAATTTTTTGCATTGCATTTCTTAACTTCTAATGTCGCTAATGAACACAGACAATGCTTTTATTTTTTTAAAACATTTGATAATTTGTAAATTATCAACCTCTTACCATAAACCGACATATCAACCATTTGGTAAAGTACCAAAATTAATACATATACTCTGAACTATACTATAACTAATAAATATGAAATGCGAGACCATTTTTTTAAAAATCTTTAAAATAAAACCCTTTTTAAATATTAAATCATCGTCTTTATTATTTGAAGTGCCATAATATTTCAGATTTTCATCAATTTAACATGTAAAATTATTATTATTTTTTTTAACAATAAAACTGAAATCAGATGTAGTAGTGCAACAGGGTTACGTTTGAATTTTTTCTTGTAAACCTACAGTGCTGTGTGTGCAAACCATGATTTAAAACAGTCATTGTTTAAATTACATTTAACAGACATTATTTTAAACAGTCAAAATATGGTCAGTTTATTTTAGTTATCCTTCTTATTTAAAGCAGTTCCATTTACCTCTTCATATTCTCTTCAACATGTAGCAGAATTACTTTTTTGTTTCTATGACTACAACAGAAAGTTGCCGTTGGTCCTTTCAAAACAAAGCTCCTTTGAACTGGAATAATCTCTTCTAAGATCAATTAAGTCATTTAGTCTTTTCAGGCCTAATATATTTTCTTTTTTTTGTAAACCACTTGTAAATGTTATTAATTTAGGTAAAGAAAGTATTAATTATGAATATGATATAAAGTATTTGACAACATTCATAAAGTTATCACATAAAGAATATAATATAGATCTGTTATAAGGGCTGATCACACCAAACACCCTTTTCAGTTCTGAGATGCGAGGTGTGCATTGCCTTTTGTTGACTTTAGTAACAATGCGCTGCACTTTTTATATTGCTAGGCAACCATTGTATCAACAGCATTGATGCTTGAGCGCATGACGTCTGAGGCCTTTTTACAGGCAGAAGCAGTCTTTCAAAAACAGGAGCTGCAGCAGGCGGTTAGAAAGTGAGAGGCCCGGGGCGAAAAAACTGTGAACAAAACGCTCGATACTATTAGAAAACCATTTTAAAAAGAGGCATCTCTCACCAAAAAGAAACCATGACTCGGGCCTTACACATTTATTTGAATGCTAAATGAGCATCAGCCATTTCTCTTCTTTGTGAAGGTCAAATACTCCACCATTTAGAAACTTTTCTTCATGTCGTCTGCAGATTACTGGCTCTCGGGGAGCATGCGTTGGCTCTGGAAGTGCTGGTTATCGCTGCAGTTGTGGGCTCTGATCACAGGCGGCTGCGGCTCTTATCTTAATGAAGCCGAGTTTATCATGAGCTGGAGGTCACCGCTATCTGCCTGACCTCTGACTGCACCCTCGTTCATTCAATTAACCCGCACACTAATGTCTGCATGCAGCTTCAATAGGAAGATCCTGTTCGCCTACACTGACTGAAAAATTAACAGGCTGAGTCTTATATATGACATGTGTTTTGCAAAGGAACTCCATTGACTTCTGAACTCAAGAGAAGACCGTTTGGTGCTCTCATTGTCATTGGACTTGGTAAATCATTTCAGACACATTTGTCCTTTTAAACTTTCTCACTCTTTCATTTAAAGGATTAATTTCCTTTGAACTTCCCTGCAAACTAACTTCTTTTTTTTTTTTTGTATTCTATACAGCAAAAGTAAAAGTTGTTTAAACAGAGCACTGGAAATGCAACCAAAGAAAATGTTGTGGGATTTAGTTGCAGATAGGTTGTCATGAAGTTTAAAAAAAACTGTATTTATTTGAAATAGAAGTCTTTTTGTAATTGTCTTTCACTATTGGTACTGTAGATCTAAGTTTCTTTAAAATATTAATAATCCCAAATATTTGAAAAGGTAGTGTAATAAATGATGGTTTAGGCTAGGGTGTAACGATGGTTCAGGAAAAAGCATAAGGTAGATTGCAACTAGATTATTTTAAATCAAGCAAAAACCAAGGAGCACAGTCCAAAGATATCTTCCAGAGAACATACAAACATTCAACGGCTTAACGCACACTGGACTCGATGCATTTAGGCATGTACTGTAGACATGGTCAAGACGATCTGCTGCAGTTCAAACCAAGCCTCAGAATGGGGAAGAATGGTTGTTGGTGCCAGATGGGCCGGTCTTAGTTTTTCAGAATCTGCTGATTTACTCTGATTTTTACACACAACCATCTCTAGGGTTTACAGAGAGTAGTCCGAAAAAGAGAACACATCCGGTGAGTGGCAGTTCTGTGGGTGCAAATGCCTTGTTGATGTCAGAGGAGAATGGCCAGACTGGTTCAAGCTGATAAAAAGGCAACAGTGGTTCAAACCACTGGTTAAAGCCGAGGTACAGTATGCAGAAGAGCATCTCTGAATGCACAACACGTCCAACCTTGAGGCAGATAAGCTACAGCAGCACAAGACCACACCAGGTGCCACTCCTGTCAGCTAGGAATGGGGAACTGAGGCTACAATTTGACAGGCTCACCAAAATTAGACAATAGAAGACTGGAAGCCTGGTCTGAGTCTTAATTTCTGCTGTGACATTCGGATGGTAGGGTCAGAATTTGGCGTCAACAACATGAAAACATGGATCCACCTGCCTTGTATCAGTGGTTCAGGCTGGAAGTGGTGGTGTAATGGTGTGGGGGATATTTTCTTGGCACACTTTGGGCCCATTAGTACCAATTGAGCATTGTGTCAATGCCACAGCCCACCTGAGTATTGTTGCTGACCATGTCTATCCCTTTGTGACATCAGTGTACCCATCTTCTAATGGCTACTTCTAGCAGCATATTGTGCCATGTTATAAAGCGCAAATCATCTCGGACTGTTTTCTTGATCATGACAATGAGTTCACTGTACTCAAATGGCCTACACCGTCTCCAGAACTCAATCCAAAGAGCACCTTTGGGATGTGGTGGAACGGGAGATTCGCATCATGGATGTGCAGCCAACAAATCTGCAGAAACTGTGATGCTATCATGTCAATAAGGACCAATAGGGACCAGGAATATTTCCAGTACCTTGTTGAATCTTTGCCACGAAGGATTAAGGCAGTTCTGACGGCAAAAGGGGTCCAACCCGGTCCTAGTGAGGTGTACCTAATAAAGTGGCCGGTGAGTATATATGGTGAAAGAAACTGATAATGGACTTCAGGTGTAGTGTTATCAAAGTTCATGAACATCAGGAGTGATTTACAGATGATTATGGGATGTGTAATCCAGTTGAGTGGCATATGTGTTGTAGAGTGCCCTCTAGTGTGTCTAGCTGGTGACCTTGACGCTGGGATGTCAGTGCCGACTAACTCCCCATGATCGATTGTTGTTTTAATTAACAATCAAATAATTGTGTGCAATCAATTTACAATGTTTATTTTGCTGGTGCACATTGTTATTCTTTAGATGAACAACTAATCTGTGCAAGTTGATCCAATAAAAAAAAAATCAAATATTTGTTTTGGTAATCTTCAATCAAAGTCGAAGTATTTGCTACCAACATATCATTCTCCGTTGACGTCATTTTGCTGTTTCAGCCACAATATTCTTAACCACGCCCCTCTTACTGTTAGTTTGCTATGAGGAAATGATGTGCAAACTCCGCCTACTCAATATTTTATTTTACTTTGAAGTTCAGTACATCAACATACCGAAATAATGCAAGATCTATTAATTTCAGTATCGCCCGCACAACAGGATGTGCAAATGACACTCAAAACACAAACATCCTTACTTAAAAGAAGATGTTTTACGCTTTAATAAAAGGCTAGCAGGATTGTTAAAGGAGTCCGTGAATGAATAATTGAATTCTTAAATCTAATACCTGCTGTACATGTCAAGAGTGAGCTGATGCATGTGTGGGTCCATGTGAGTAAATAGATTTTAGATTGTGTTTTCTTCTCAAATGGACATGTGATATTGTGTATATTAAGGAAAATCTGGAGAATGTGAAAAGGCCAATGTTTACTCATGAATGTCCATGACGTGTAAAAGGCTTATGTAATTTTTTGGCCTGTTTCAGCACTGGATGCTGAACTGATGCCCTGTTCTGTTACTCCAAGCAAGGTTTTAATGGCTTTTTCTTCTCCCCGAACCCCCACCTCCCTTCTGCTGTGCATCATTTTGTGCGTCAGCTCGAAGTTATGCATGTTATTGTTTGCTTATTCAACCTGAGTTCATGGTATTATAATTGGTTGTGATTTTGGTATTTTCATTTTTTTATTTATTTATTAATTTTTTATAGAAATATACATTAAAGATGTAGAAGTTTACTGAATAAAATGGACATTGTATACATACACACACACACACACACACACACTCACTCTCTCTCTCTCTCTCTCTCTCTCTCTCTCTCTCTCTCTCTCACACACACACAGTTGAAGTCAGAATTATTAGCCCCCCTGAATGTTTAACGCCCCTGTTTATTTTTTTTCCCCCAATATCTGTTCAACGGAGGGAAGATTGTTTCAGCACTTTTTCTAATCATAATAGTTTTAAAAACGTATTACTAATAACTGATTATTATTGATATTTTTCAAGACACTTCTATACAGCTTAAAGTGACATTTAAAGGCTTAACTAGGTTAATTAGGTTAACTAGGCAGGTTGGAGTAATAAGGCAAGTTATTGTATAACGATGGTTTGTTCTGTAGACTATTGAAAAAAAAAAAAAAAACATCGGCTTAAAGGGGCTAAAAATTTTGTCCCAAAAATGTTTTTTTAAAAATTAAAAACTGCTTTTATTCAAGCCGAAATAAAACAAATAAGACTTTCTCCAGAAGAAAAAATATTATCAAATATACTGTGTAAATTTCCTTGCTCTGTTAAACATCATTTGGGAAATATTTAAAGTAAAAAAAAAAAAATCTAAAAGGGGCTAATTATTCTGACTTCAACTGTAGATAAGTATAAAAGTCAGATTTGGTGGCCTAAAACATTTGCACTGTGTGTGTGTGTGTGTGTGTGTGTGTAATAGATGTTGAGCTTATTGGCCTGAGGGTGTGTGGTGCTGCTGTCTGCATTCACTGCACTGCCACAGCCTGCAGAACTCAAGCCAAGCTGACAGTCTAAACCAGCCGAGGCCAAGATCAGGCCCTGAGCCACTGCGGCCATCCAGTGTGTGTGTGTGTGTGTGTGTGTGTGTGTGTGTGTGTGTGTGTGTGTCTGTGTGTGTTTGATTCAAAGATGAAGTGTTCAATTGGAAGCTTCTGGTTCCACATTTCCAAAAAACTCTCTCTTCAAGTGAATTGGGCTGACTCTCAACTGGGCCCACTTCAAGTGTTTGGCAGGTTGTCGTATTGCTGGGACATTTTCATTGAAATAACCATTTATGCAAAATACCACATCTGCTTTTGTCATAATTGAAACACTAGCAGACTAATGTGGAGATGTCTACTTATTTATGCATGTTTGTTTGAAAACAACATGAAATAATATTGTATAACAATTTCAAGTACAGCAGTATATTAAAAATGAGCAAGATGCTATGGCAGCAACTTATTTTATGATGGATGATTGGACAATAAAATTGGTGGATTGGTATTGGCATCAATCCATTGGTATAAAATTTATTGAAAATTTGGTAACGTTTATTTATTTTATAAAAAAATAACCCAACTTGGGGTGATTTTATTTTATTGATATGAATAATCCGACATGCTTAACAGCGGTCTAAAAATCTGATTATATCCAATAAATAAAAACAAATAATTCAATAAATGACAGGTTTTTATTATTTACATTATTTGTATTTTTTTTTGTATCAGTAGTAGTATACACATTTAATATACATATTAAATAAGTAATCATATTAAATGAACAAATTGGTTTAATAGCATCGTCTGTCTCCAACCATCCACTAACCCAATCCAATCCCAATCAATCCATCCAATTGCAATCCTCATCCACCCAGTCCCACTTATTCCGTCCAATCCAGTCTCAATCAATCCACCCAATTTATTCCAAATTCCAATCAATCCATCCAATCCTAATTAATCCATCCATCCATCCATCCCCAATCCTAAAATACATGTGATTTCTGCATATCTCAATCAGCCTCTACATGAAGGCTTTCGCAGCACATCTAGAGCTCATGAGTTCCAACTTTCTTGCTCAAGGGCTCCAAGCAAAAGGTCACTTTTCCACATGCAGCGCATATCTATATTACTAATGAGAGCTCAGTGTAATGTGTGGTGTAAAATCTCCTGACATCTGCTCTGCAGCTCCTCAAGACTGTAATGTGGACTTGAGTTATTCACAAATCTTTATTACTGGATATGTATTTTAGGATTGGTATATTTTGCCATAATTTATTAAAAACAAGATTCTATCTACAAAGTCAAATTGTAATTGAGTTCTATAAGGCCCTATTTGTGAGCACATTAGAACTTTGAATGCAAACAAGGACCTATCAGTATAATCTCAGAAACCGGGATGAGTGATATTAAGATGGTGTTCCTGCAGTAATGAGATGCGCATAATATTCCTACAAAATGTCTTTTATGCTTTGTGGTAAAACATGGAAAACATTTATTCAAATATACAGTCACAGTTTTTTGTTTTTTGAGTTTCTTGAAAAACTCAAAGATCTTCATCTTTATTTTCCTCTTGTCCTCTTTTGCTGAATATCAGTTTAATAATCAATAATGGCCATTATAAAAGTATAATGTACAAAGTTTATACATTGTAGGAAATAAAAGCAAACAATCAGTCAATATACAGAATGCACGTGGTTACATGTAATTATTAACTTATTTTTGTGCACGTTACCTGAGAACAAGTAATAGATTAAAAAGACCAAAGTTGGGGAATATGTCATTAGATATAAACAACAAGATTGATTAAATATCCCGTTTAACAAATATAGTGAGATTAGATCCAGCAATGAATCCTTGAAGAACAGTCCGAGCACAGCTCTCATCTGGCTAGATATGCTGCAGCACATCCCAGAGTGTGTGTGTGTGGTCACATGATGTGCCTTTTCAGTAATGTGGTGTAGATGGAGAGTAGTTCAGAAACGCTAATGTGGACGTGGATCGTTTTCATTCTAAAATGCCATTTTACAACTAAAAAGCACTAGTGTAAACGCGGTCTCAGTCTTGACACTTGTAAACACTCACTGCATCAGGCTTGCAGGTCTCAGCACGGCCCACACTGCCCACACTCTCCACAGCTACCAAGCCAACCAATCAGAGTTTGCTTGCGCATCACAGAGGGAGCTTCTTGGTGTGAGGTGACCGTGCTAATCACTGAGCCATGGTGCCATCCTATATACACAGTACTGTGCAAATATAATGTTATTATTTATTTTAATTTTTTTTAAATTGAGAGATTACTATCTTCATTCCCAATTACAAATTTGAGAAGATTTTAATATTGTATGTTTAGAGTACACACAGTCTCGGCCATCATTATGTATGAAAGACACTCTCTGCCCATGCCATTTTATTATTTTATTATCATTTTTTAAATTAATTTATTAGGAATGAAAACTTTTAAAGCTCAATACTAAATCTCAGAGTGCAGACATAACTTTAAAATTCCCTTTATAAAATGTGTTTACTATATTGACTGCTATCCTTGATGATTTCACAGTGAGGTGTGCAACATGGGCTCAAGCCTTGATTGCGCTTCATTTGCTGATTAAACTTGGCTAGTGTTCAGTCGTGTTGAAAGTAATAGGCACAGATTTATCCACTCAAAGGGCTTTCTGTGTAATGATCTGTTTAATTGACAGAAACGTCCATTTTCGATGCCATTAATTTTATTGGACATTTAGAGAAAAAAAAAAAAAAAACTATCCCAAAAAAGCTGAATTGAAAGGCACACACAAGCGAACTCATAAAGCTGATATAACAGGCATAGTAAATAGACTTATGGGAAATTAGCGTGAGTGTGTTTGTGTGTGTGTGGGATGATGATAACAGAAAGCTTTATGAATTCTCTTCACGCTGACATGTTTATTGTGCTTATTTCCCTCTAAAGGCCTGAATCAGCACTAACTCCGCTGGCTTTGTTTCTCATTTGCACAGTGAATCAGAGCACGGATTTGGAAATTGAGTGTCAGAAACTGTAGCCGGTAATTATATTTTACAGCCTGCAATGCTGAATGTTTTTCTAAACCTCATTTGTCATTTTGATCGCTTATCTGAGTTTTAGTAAAGGCTGGATGAATTCCATGCACTGTGCTGAAGTAAACGCCTGTAAATGTTAAGGTAAAGTGACAGAACTGTATAGAAACATATGGTTTGTGTGAGCTTTAATAATTCGTGTCAATTAAGGGTGAGTAATATTAAATACACTGCCGACATATTAATCTGAAAATATTTAATATTGCATAATTCCTGTATAAATCACATTATTTTGGCTGGGAAACTGGCTGGTTATAGAAGTCAAAACTCCATTCACAGGGTGCTCGCTTGGTCTTGTAGTATAAGGAATTATTTATTATAGTTTTTAAAACTTATTTTTTTTAATAGAAAGATTATGTTGGGGAAAAAAGTGCATGTATAGAGCTAGAGTTTGCTTGTTTTGATGCATTATTTAATGGTGCAGTAGGTGATTGTCTTCAGAAGCATGTTCTGTTGTGCTGGCTGAAAGTCTCTTCACATTCCTATAGTAATGATTAAAGACATGATCAATGAGTTTTTATAATCTGGGTAAGGCAAAGACTTGTGTTCATCCAATTAAAACTTCTCGGACTGTCAATTCCCATAATTCTGATAAGTAGCCCAAACTTTCTGTTAACAAATGTAGTTTTGTACATCTGTGCACCAGTTCACGCAGAGCCGCCATTTGCGCATGCACATGAGAGAGTGACAGCGGTAAAAACAAATGCTCAATCTAAACTCTAAAATCCTGAATCATTATTGGAGTTAGTTTTGCACACTGGAGGAAGGATGACACCATGGCTAAAGTATTTCTGTTGGACGGGTAATGTCATGTTTTGAAATTGTTTTAGTCACGAAAAGTTGATGTTGATTGTGTTGTTTTACGAATGGGTTATACGCACTAAAGTGTTGTTCAGCACAACTTTTCAATTTCATAAGGTACAGCATTTACAGCATCAATAATGTCGATAATGTTTTATTTAGTTTAAAGTCCCAATGAACCAGAAGCTGTGATTATAATTATTATCTTTATTTTTGTTTTTTTGTTTTGTGAAGCAGTTTTTGTGAAGCAAAATTTTAAATGAGAAAACAGTGGTTGTGGCTTTTTTTAAATATATTTTTTAATGCAGGCTGAATGGATATAGTAAAGTAGGCAATTCATTTAGAAAGATTAGGCAAAGGGTTTTTTAGAAGAGTTATTACAACAACTTAACAGAAACCTCCTGCTCACTATTTTTATTATCCTTATAAGTGTTTTATATTTTTAATTATATGTGTTTTATATTTTAGTTATTCTTTTTTTATACAATTATTTGTTGCATTGTCAATTTTTAATTGATTACCTTTTTTTAGCTTATTTAATGACTTCAAATTGATTTAAACAGATTTTTATTATTCTGCAATTGTTGTTGTTAATGTTGTTGTTGTTGTTGTTGTTGTTGTTGTTGTTGTTCTAAATTTTTAAAAGTTCAAATAAATTCTGATCTGTTTGCATCACAATGGGCTAATGGGCACAGCTAGTGTTCTTCAATACCTATACATTTCTGGTGAACGGTCAATGTGACTTTTTCAGTTTTATAAGGTTCCTTTTACAGCATAGATGTTGTAATTTAATTAAAATACAATCAGTTAAATAGACTTCAGCATTCATTTAGTTGTTGAAACGTAAAAGATCAAAAGCCGTTTACACGCATGCACCCATCAGGATCAGCGGGCTAACGCAGAAATTCCTGTGAAAATACTGGAATAAAATAAATGTTTATATTTTAAAGACATAGCCAGGAAAAATATTCTTGTACAATCCGAGACCTACTTTATATATCAATCAGGCAGTAAAGATTGTGTTGTGTATTTTTTTTATTTTTTATAACAAAATAAAACAGACCTTCAACATGCTGATTTTGTAACCGCAAACACTTCACTAGAAGCATTTAACCCAGGTTACTGCAAAAATTTAAAGTCCTTCTGCATTATTTAGCATGTCCACTGTTGACATGATCACTCAAATTGCAAATAAAATAAAAATTTTTTTAGTTTTATAATTCTAACTGAATCAAAGATTTGGTTTTATTATCACAAAACATGATTAGTAAATTAATTACACTTCAAGTTCAAGTTTTATTAAGTTTAAAATTAGTTTATAACTTTCTTTATTTATATATATATATATATATATATATATATATATATATATATATATATATATATATATATATATATATACATACAATTTTTTTTCATGAGTGACGACAACAAAGAAGCCACACAAACTGGACTTGCATTATCCATTAAGCAGCAGAGTTGAAACGACAAGTTTAATAAAGCACAGCTCTGGCTAAACGACACAACCTTTTTTTTGTGTGCACACTGTAGTGATTTGAAAGTGCTCTGTTTCTGCCCCTCTCGTGTGCTTTGTGTGACAACTTTATTGCTCCAGTGAATTTATATCCTAACAGTGGATTTAATATAAGTCTCCACTTCATCTGTGAACTTAAGTGAAAGAGTGTGTGTGCAGATGCTGTCAGTGGGAGAGGGACACGAGAGCAAGAGACTCTTTGTGGCTTTTTAGGCCCATGAAGACACAGAGAATCCCCCCTGCTGCTCTCAAAGCCTTCTGGATGCTTCAGTGAATATTTGTAAAAGTTACATTTGCGCTCTGAAGCAAACTTCACAAACCTGTCAGAGTCAGAGAGGGTCAGTCTGCGGAGAGCTGATGGTTCTTCTGTCTCCAGTGGTCTTGCACGGAGGCCATATAAACAGAGTAAATATGTTATCCAGTGAAATTAAATTACAGATTTTTGGACGTTATTTTTAGTATGTTAGTCTTAGTCTGATCAACATGTTGAAGGGGATTAGAATCTTTCATCAAAGACAACTATTTAAACTACTCAACGACACCCATTCTTGTCTTTTTGAAAACCGGTTTTGATCCGTTTCAATCCGTTTTTGATCCGAGTACTACTTAAGCTAGTGTGCTGCAAAATGTGCATCTAGAAGATCCATAGAAGATCTATAAACATCCAAAAGCTTGAAGTTGATCACTTCTGCCTAAATTAGTCAGTGATTTTTATTTTTATTTATTTATTTATTTATTTTTGATGTCAATTGTACTTCAGTTTCCCAGCACATCTTCCGAATTAAATGTGCTCTAGTATCTGACATACCCTTCCCCATTCATGACACTTTTTTTTAAATTTAGTTTTCATTTGATGCACTTGATCTCAATCACTTTCACTGGCAGAGCTGTGATTTAAAATAAAACAATATTGGCTGTTTATAAAAAAAGGGGGACGAGCTTCTTTTTTCAGTTGAAATTACGTTAAATATCGGATATAAAATGCAAATTTCAAAGCACTTCATAGGACATTTAAAGGTACACAGTAGAACATGTTTTTCATTTTTTGTTCTAAATGAGCAATAAAATAGTACATTTAGTTTACAAACAACAGTCAATACAATAAATACAGCAAGGTTAAGTTAATAATATTGCCTGTTCCTATAAGCATGCATTTTCAGCCATCCAATCAAAGTGGTCAGTCTAGATTCAGCAATTTAGATCTGGTATTGGCAAAAGCACAAATGCATGAACACTTAAATTCATTGAGACCTTCTTTATTTCTTGCATATTCAAACACATCAACCTTAATGACTTTTTTTCTCAGAATTTATGCTCAACATTTTATTTAGAATTTGCTCAACTTATTTTCTTGAAACATAACTATTCTTGATGTTGAGTTTATTCTCAATTTTATTTTCACTTTCTCAATCGCTTTTCTCAAAACACAGCAACGTTAGTCTCAGTGTAGTGTGTTTATTAACTTTTATTTTGACACTTTATTTTTTATCCTCAATTTAAAGACTTCAAAACTCAAACCTCAAATTTTATTCTTGATTTTTTTTCTTTCTTGATATTTCATTTAGACTCAAATTTAGCATAAAAAAAAAACTTTAAGTTACATTGAGATTTGAGTTTATTCTCAACATTTGTATTAAGTGTTGTCCACTTGGTATCGCATTGTTGAAAATGTGTAAAACCAGGTGTAAAAAGAATAGGTGTACATTTTTATTTATTGATATTTGTGTTTAAAAATGTTTTCCAACAAGGCAACCCAGGATGCTGAAATATAATTAGCTAAACTGGCTTTGGGTGAGTTAAAAAAACCACAACAAAGACAAAGACGTTCTGGAACATAATGCACATTTTTAAAGAGTATAGTTTTTCAGATAAACAAGAATGTTTCCTAAGCATGTTTCTTAAATATCTGCAAACATATTGTGGTATTTAATGCTTTAGAAGAGTCAAAAACTTACATACAGCACCTTTAAGGTGTAAGGGGTGGTAAACGGTGCAATTTGAAGATGTAATTACAGAAATTAAATAACAGAAGTACAGAATTTAAGAAATTAATTACAGGTGTAATCACATGCAGGTATGAGCACGATGTAAAAACTGTATTTACACAATAAGTGCATTGTTACAAATTATTAATTTTAGTGCTAGTAGATATTTAGATGCATGTTTTTTTACACGTTAGGTTTTTTTAACCCTTTAAAATAAATGTGCTTTTTTAAAAAGAAAATTTTAAACTAAATGCACATTAAAAGCAAGAATTTCCACTTATTTCAAATATCACTTGTGACCAGTAAAAAACAAAAAACAGACACTCTTGTGCAAAAATAAATGCGTACTTATTCATACTTATTAAGTAGTATATATTATCCATTTTAGCTTTCGAGCATTGCAAGCTCAATGATTTAAAATCATATCTATATAATTGTGCATGTATTTATATCGATATCAATTGTGCGTGCGTGTGTGTGTGTGTGTGTGTGTGTGTGTGTGTGTGTTGGATTTCTGTTTTTAATGTGACACTGCAAAACAAATCTTGAGGGCCACACTTCAACATGTACCCCACTGAGTTGACGGACTTTCAATGCATTAGGAAAAAATACTAAATAATAAAAGATTCGAGGCAATATCCTTGAAAAACGAGTAAAGTGAGTGTATCATCTCTCAGCCATCAGCTTGAGTCCTGAAGGCTGTTCGGCATTGATGCCCTCTGCTGCAGGCTGTTCTGTTAAACGCTGGCGCCGCCCTCTACCAGCCATGATGAGTCACAGTTCGGCTCTGTCTGAAACGCTCAGAATGAATCTGGCTCAGACGATGAAGCCGCGCAAAGAGGATTAGCTTTTCTCAAGGGTCCGGCCCTGCTTCCCAGAGATTGAGGCCATTACATATTCCAGCATGATTTCATGTAGATTTTATGTGGATCTTTTTCTTTTTTTTTTCTTTTCTTTTTTTTTTTTTTTTTTTTTTTGCGAAAAGAAGTTGATGGCCTTAGGTTTTGGCCTTGCTTGTCAGAAAGAAATTATTTTGTGTGTGTGTGGCTGTCAACATCATTTCTGCTTCTCTCTCTCTCTTTCCCTCTCTCTCACTCTCTCTCTCTATTCCAAGAACGCAGAGAACTTGTGGAGACCGGTCTTGCCAGGTGTCCTAGGAAGAACAAACTCGGGAGAACGCGAGGGCAAAGATCGCGTCCTCTGAGAAATGAGATGCTGCGTTCTTCCTGATAGTCACATGACCTTCATGCATTTTAAATGGAAAATTATTTAAACATTGCAGCCTTCATACAACGATGTATTGTTTTTTCCCCTTTTCAAAATATATACTCTGCATAAAACATTATAAATATACGTTGCACAATACAAATAAAACAAATACGAATAATACGAATTTTAACAAACAAACACCCTTAATGTGTTTATTCCTTTATTAAGATGTCCATGATATTGTTTATATTCACCGTTTCATTTAGGGAAACTCCTGACGTAATTAAGTGATGTATCTGAACTTTAATAATAAATCGAAATAAAATGCTGCGCCTCCCACCTCCAGTCGCAAGGACTTCTGGGACTTTCAGAGCGAGTTCGATGCTCAAATCTGCATCGGTGCGTCCTCGATATCAAGAACACATCCGGGAAGATTCACACGTCCTCAGTTCTTAAGGTCTTGAGTATTGGAACTGAACTTTGGCAGCCGATGATGACAATACACGAGAACATGAGGACGCAAGGCCGCTGAAGAACGCAATTGATTGACAGCCGCCTATTAACGAATAACACGTCTCCTTAGTGACACGTGTAATCATGTCAACAAGACAGAAGGCGTGCAAAGCAGCTGGGATTAAAAGATCAGGGGTCCGTTCTTCGTACGTAGATTACTCCGTAAGCTGGATTTGGTTATTTACGATTTGACACTACCCAGAATCATTTCGTTCTTCAAAACTGATCCGGGAGTTGTTGCTATAGCAATCGTTCTTGTAGCTCAAAACTGGCGGGAGTAGGCTTATTTCATAAAAACAGGATTGGATTGGGTCTGTTCAAGCAAATAAAATAATGAAAGTATGTACCGAATTCTGATATTTTCTTACAGTAGTAGTTATATACACTTAGGAAAATAGTAAATATTTTTGGACTATATATAAATATATAAAGTTAAAAATATATATATATATGAATAAAACTTATGCAATCTGCACCCCCGAAATGAAAGTACAAAGACTGCCACCTGGTGGTGCAAAGAGAAAACTTACTGATATGAACTTTTCAGATCGCTTTGGGTAGAATTTGTGTATGATAATAGAAATGCACAATATATGACTTTTTAAAGCAATGATACATTTATGCAATCATAAATATGTTTTGACAACTAATATGATGGTGATTTGATGCTAAAAGTTGCAGACGCCTTTACCAATATCAAAATGCTTTTGTAAACTTTATTCTTTACACCAATAAAAAAAAAATGGCTACTATAAAACTACTATGGTTACTATAATAAGGAAAATCCACTTTAACTGTAAAACTAAATAAATTGCTCTTGAATGAAAGGGCCAAGCATGCAGCCCACAACAAGTTGCAAGTTATTGCGTGTCATGTTCAACAAACCTTTTACTATGAATTTTATGTAATTGAGCTCACATGAATAATTGAATAATAATCAGATGATGTCATTTCGCTGCTGTGCCGTCAGCCAACTGTTGCATTGCTGATCATGATTGAGGATCGATAGAACTGTCCTTCACAACACACACAGCGGTCTCAGATCAGTTCATCCAGACATTTTAATCTGATTTGCAAACTTGTTTGAAGAGCCAAATTAGCAAGAGATCAGTTATCAAGATTAAAATATCCAGGATCTACAAAATCATCTTAGATCGTTTAAGCGAGCTAAGAAGAAAAGAACCCTGGTCAGCTCTCTGTGATCATCAATCATCATCAAATATGTATGCAAAGTTTAAAATTTTTTGAAAACGCAAATAAGAAGCTGAAAAAATGAAGCGTTGCAGTTTTTAAGGTGGACCGGATATCGTCAATAAGAAGCAATTATTGCAAACTCAACAGCAGTCTGGTAGTGATTGCGCTGCTTTTTTCGGGGTTGATTATTGTGATATTGTAACGATCGCTTAATGTTTGATATGCATTGTGTATAAATGTCATGTCCCCTCTAAGAGGACTTCTTCTGTGGTTGTTTTACCTTTTGAGATGCAAGGATGCATGTATGGGAGCTTAGTTCAGTTCTGGCGAGCTTTGCTGAGAAGTGTGTTTATATCTATCTATCTGTCCATCCGTCCGTCAGTCCTCCATAGATCTATCTTTCTAGTATATCATCCATCCATCTAATATTCCATCCATCCAATATTCCGTCCGTCCGTCCATCCATCCATCCAATATATCGGTCGTCCATCATCCAATTTTATTATATTTCACATCCATCCATCTTTCTATCAGATATCAACAATTGCCAATATCAACCATTTAATAGTTTACTATAGTTTTTTGGCAGATTTTTACAGTATTTGTGCACATAGCATTTTTTAAATGTGTTTTTTTTTTTTTTGTCACACACATTGATGTTAGTGGTTTGAGTAATCAATTATAGTGCTGTTGTTTCTGACTGCTGATGTATCAAAGACTGCAATATATAACTTGTATTTAAGAGTTAAAATCCCTAAAATGAATTGTAGTTCATCAGGACTGATGGTAAAGACATCTGTCAGTTAATATTAGCATATGTCTAAACTGGAAATCTTTCATGACATTACACCCGTCTTTACTGTCACTTTTAATCAATGAAACGTGTCCCTAATGTGTCAATAGCATGACATCTAACCCCACACTTTTGAATGAAACTGCCTTGTTGTGCACACTGTAATTTAAATAATGTGTTTTCATTAATTGAAAAGTGTAATGGTGTTATTTTGGGTATCAGAAATATGCCAGAGCGCTGTCATCGACGTCTACCGCTCCTGCTGTGTCTGCGTCATCAAACGCTCCTCAGGTTTCCAGTGGCGCCACACAAATGTGCTCTTACACCTAAATGTGAGGAGACTGATGGGTTTTGCGCTTGACACTGTGTGAGATTGAAGGCTGTCACGCTCTCCATCTCTGCCTTCAGGCCTTCACGGGGAGGAACTTTTTGTTCTTTTTTGCTCTCTCTCAGTTTGTTCTTCTCTGCTCTCTAAATGCTAATCTGCATGCTTGTAAAGTTACATATGCATAAAATAACATCTGAAGATGGCGGAGCAAAGATCCTCAAACTCTTGTTGCTTTTCAGAGTATGCTCAACCAGAGGGTTTTAAACTCAAATATATGACAGAAGTGTGGGTAGGGCTGAGCGATTAATCAAACCGAAAATGACATTCAGAACCTATAATCAATCAAATTTTTTCAGGTCAATTTATTTTCTTTTCACTTACTCTCCCTAGTGCATGTGGAGTCACATGACATCTGTTTTATACTTCTGTAGCCACATCTAATCTTTGGTCAAGAAGGATGATGGACCAATTTTTGGTTTTGGGCAGTGTGTGTTTTCATTTCAGTTGTCCAACGTGGATGTTCAATAAATGATTAGAGATATTAGTGTGCATTTCCTTCAATTATTTTAAAATCAAGTAATGTATCCTTCATTCAGAAAACCCTCACTTGATATATGAGAGGTAATATGAGAGGATATTAACTTAAAAAAAATAAAATAAAATAAAAATCTTGTCAGATTTATGAATTATAAGGGCAGAATTTTTTTTTAATTAAATGAATGAAGGAATGAATAAGTAAATAAATAAATAAATAAATAAATAATAAAAAATAAATAAATAAAATAATCATTCAATAATTGTAGTTGAGTAAAAATATTCAGTCAAAGGAGATTTAGATTTTATGCCATGCTGCCCAACCCTATGTGGGGATGCATGATATCACTATTTTTGTTTAGTATCTGATATCAGAATTAGATATTTAATTCTAATTTCTAATTTTTTTTACAATAATCATGGTTAATATATATTTTAACAAATCAAAGTCTGCTTTTTTCAGGTTGCCCAAGCTAATGCGCATTGTTCTGACTTTAAAATTTATGTCTAGGCGTTAAAGAGGTAACATTTGATGCGAGTCAGTTTGTGGTGAGATGTGGCACTAGTATTACTACTACTAGTATTGTTTGATGATTAGCTACCATACTAGCAGGCGGAGCTTAATTTGCCATATTGATCGTTACAGATTTCCCCATTCAAAACTATACGAGTGACATGTCTTGTGTATTCTGTAGTCTTTAATCATACTTGCTTAATGTTTTTTGTTTCTTATCCCATGGCAGAAACCGACTCCCATATGTAGCTGAGAAACCAAATTAGTATAGTCTGCTGGTGTACTTTTATACAAAAAAAATCTACAAACATCCTAGAGGCCTTAATCGAGCACTTATTTAACTCCTATCCTGCCAACATGAATTCAGCAGACTTGTGCAGCCAGAAGTTGTGTAAATTCAGTCTATCGAATTGAAAGCAGTAATTTTCAGTTAGCACTTGTTGTTTTAGTGTGCAATGAGCATCAGGCGGGCTGTGGGTGGACTGTGGGCGACCCGCCTGAGGCTCAAATTAGAGACGCTGTACAGCAGATCCTGCCAGCAGAATCCACATCTCCCGAGTTTTTTAGCTGACGTCTGAAAAGAAAGAGCTCAAGCATTCTGAAATCTCACCTCAGCGCAAACCTACAGCCGAATGAGCTCAAAGACGTCACGCAATGTCACACAATCAGTCACTGCTGAAATCTTCACACATAGAAATGTTTCACATTGTATGTAATTCAACACTTGCTTTTGGCAAGAAGAAGAAAAAAAAGACCTGCCATACTCTCAAAACAATATATCATCTGAAGGGATTCAATCTCTTTAAGCTCCACCTTTCTGAGAGAGCTTGATCATGACATCATGGCCCAGTCTGTTGTGATTGGTCTACTCCTTACAGGGTGTGTTCAACCCACCGCTCATTAATAAATCTGAATTAAAAATCTGCATGAACTGGAATCTGCGACCCTTTTTTTCGTATTGTGATGCAGTTCCTTGAGACATGGATTATTCAAAGGTTGTTTTCACTTGTAGTCATTGATAGCATGCGAAATTCAGATGGAGGACATGAAATGGTTCTTCTATATAGGAATTGCTATCAGAACATCAAAATGTTTGTGTCGTGTAGCTTATAATTGTTTCAATTGGCCAAAATAAGAAATGCCGAACAGCTTTTATAGACTTCCAAAAGTTTTTGCCTCTAAAAGGGGGAAAAGTTCAAGAAACAGAAAAACGGAAGAAAAGGCGGCATGTACTTAACTTTTATTCAATATATTCATCTGTACAAACTTTTTTTTAAAATCAATAATTTGTTTGACAGCACTAATAAAGATTATATACAGGCCTCATTTCGTAACACTCCATTTCCACTCCATTATTTCGAAACCTAAAATGACTTGTTATTTTTGAGGCACTTCCTCACTTTTTGTGTGTGTAACCCATCTAAGTCTGTCTGAACAAAGCAGTGTGTAAGCATGTGATTAGCGAAGATGCATAAAAGAACAAATAAGAGAGAATAAAGCTAGAATAAATAAGAACTTATAAATGAAACATTTATGAAGCAAAGTTTTGGGTGCAAAATGTAATTGAACATCAGGGAAATATTTCAAACTTTTTTTTTTTTTCTGTTGAAACAAAAGTTGCTTTCTCATAGGCCACTTAAGGAGATAGTTCAGTTGCCTTGGTGGAAAACAGTGCATTTTATTCATTCATTTAGAAAGTCTCTGAAACCGTGTCTATGACTGAAATGTGACCTACGGTGGACAGTGGCAGCCTCCGAAATGAGACACAGATTCAGAGTTCCACATGAGGTTATTAATTAGCAAAGTAATATAAATATTACAAACATAAACATTAGGCGAGAAGGTTTCATTGTAACCGCATGTCCTATCAACATGCTTCGTAACGAGATAAGCATCGATAAACCATTTGGCTGTTTGCATCAGACAAAACACAACAGAAACTTAGATACAGCCATTCAGAAGCACAGAATATGCACTCACTCACCAAATGTTAAGGTTTAAAATCTAATTAATACATTATAACCCTCTTTACCATTGTTAAATGTACTAATTCACTTGTGTTTATTCTAAAGTTGAATTTCAAATGCTTTATTTTATATTGAAGATCTGAGGTGAACTATCTGCTGCTGCTTTCAGTAGTATGTCAATAAATATCATGTAAAATGGCATTCAAACTCACATTATTAGCATTTAACACAGCACCTGATGTGTACCTGAGGGGATCATTGTTAGTTTTCTGTTGTTTACCTGCCGTTTTTAATATATCAATTCGAGGTGTTGGTTAGAACTCCTAGCCGTTGCTTGTGTTTAGAACACTATTTAAATCACTCTCTTCTGTCATTAATCTATCAACCTGTGTTTGCGTTTGTTTTGATCCAGGAGTGCAATACCAAGTTCAACCACTGGGTTTCAAACTTGCAAACTGTTCTTTTAATTACCATCTGGAATTTTCTTCTAAAATTAGTATTTTATTTATTTATTTATTTATTTATTTATTTATTTATTTATTGCAATCGCTTAATCCAAAACAAAATCAACAAAGTTTTTATTTTATTTTAGTTTGCAATTAATTATTGTTGCGATTCGACATCCTGTGGCGCAAATTGAGTGAATGACATTGGGTGAATTGGATGTTTTGTGTGTTTGATGCACTGCAGACCACAAAAGAAAGTAGGAGCAAACATCTAACAAATGGAGCAATGGAAAAGACAGGAAAGCAAGCAGCTTACACTGATGGAGATTGGTTCAAGGATGACGGTCGCTGGACGTGACCTAATTGAAGAACATTATTTTTGCTTTACATGTAAGGCTGGTGTTATAATGTGCATCAAGACAAATGTTTTCGTTGAACTCTTTCCCTGCGGTTAATGAGAGAAAACGCTTCCCTGCCATTGACTAGTTTTACGGTAGGGAAAGCCATAACGTATGTCCTGAGTGAAGTACATGATGTTAGATGATGCGGGGAGTGAAATCTGAGAGATAGTAAGATCGTGGGTTTTCAATCTTGTCTTGACACAAAAATAAAGTTTGTACATGTAAGATATTTAATTTTTATTTTAATTTTAAAATTATATAATTTTTATTATTTTATATATTTAATTCAATTTAATATATTTTTATCACAAAATTTTTAATTATTATATATAATAAATTCTTGGAATTACCAGCACTGTAAAGGCAATAAAAAATTACTTTTTCTTTGACATAAAAGTAGATTTACTAAACACTCAGGAGCTTAAGGAAAAATTGCCATTTAAAATAATATTTCAGACCGCATTTAGAGTTTTTCTTTTTTTTTTTTTGCATCTGAAATCTTCAGACATATATTTTTTGGTTAAATTTACCCAATAAAGTTTCATTATAACATTTCATTGTTTGAATCAAACTGCTTGACTGTAGATTAGCTTGACTCCCTGTTTTGACTAGCGTATGTTGTTTTGACTTTTATCTGTAGGCAAAAGGCAGTTTTTCTTCAAAGGATGTTGTTGTGAAAAATAAGAGGTTGTGAGGTATTCTTACATTTTCACTGTAAAGACATCACCATTATTTTTTCTTCTTTGTTATGACATAAGTGGCTCTAATGTTATCAGTTCTCAGTTAATTAGGATAGTTTCTCCTTTCATCCATGCTTTTGAGAAACGGTTTGGACTCTCGGCTAATGAGCTCGTCTTAATCATACATTCCATTGTACGTGGACATGAGCAGAATGCTTTAAATATTTCATATTTTCAGCTGAGCGGTGTTATTCTCTTCAAAGTCTTTTATTTAAAAATGAATGCTGTATTTTTTATTTCTTTTAACGCTAAAAGTTTTTGTAGCTTTACATGAGACCGTGTTTGAAAGTAGTAATCATTTCTGTGCTTTTGCTGAAGAGAAAAGTGGGTTAGAGACATACCTGCCAACTATGGGATGTGAAAATAAGGGATATTTCAAATTTCATTAACCTTTTCTTCACTGTATAATTTAAAGAGCCCCTATTATGAATTTTTGAAAATGAGCTTTCATGCAGTGTGTAACACAGCTCGAAGTGAAATATCCAGCATGGCTTAAATCTGAAAGTGCATCGTGTTTAAAACTATTGAATCATCGATAAAAGAGTTGACTCAGAGGGGTTCAAATGAATCATCTTGGTAACGAATCTTTAGCCGTGTTGGTGTGACGTCGATACAGAACTCAAGCCCCACCCATTTGTTGCATGGGAAAATTGAAACGTATATAAATTTATTAACCCTTGCATACACAAAGTTCACGCTATATTTGGTCGCTACTCTTTTCGGTTTTCTACTGCTGATACTTGGAATCATCTGCAGCAGACCTTAAAGCTCAACACTTAATTCACGATCATCTTTTTAAAAATCCAGTAAATAGTACAAGATCACTGTGATTATTTTTAGTTTAAGTCTTTTGCCTCATTCCACCCTGAAGACCCAGCTGGCTCGTCTGGGCCCAGGGTAAAGGTAGTGACTGGAAACGCGACTGGCTCTGGCTCGCCCTGGCATGCTCTCTTTAGGCGTGACCAATATCGCATGTCTTTTCCCCAACATTCTTCAGAATATCTTGTTTTGTGTTCAACACAAGAAATGTATAAACATTTAGAACCACTTGAGTGTAAGTACATTTTCATTTTTTGGTGAACTGTCCCTTTTAAAAGAAGACACAAGAGTCTGTGAATCTAGCTTAGAGACTGTTGATGAGCACATCCAGTTCTTCTTTTTTTTTCCTTCCAAAATGTGTGTGGAGACAGAATGTCACACATATTTGGTAATGGAATATGGATGAGGTGTTCTGTATCTTGCACATTTTTTATTTATAGATGTATTTTTTGGACTGAGAAATGGTGCAAATTACAGGTGGGTTTGGAAGTTTAAGATCTTTTAGTTTCATTAATTTTAATTTTAGAGTTTTTCTACATTCCAAGATTTCTGTCTGCTGTTTTAATGAATAACACCCTGCTTTCGATATTACAATAACATTTTCTAATGTAATGCTTACAGTAATTACTTGCACATGAATTAACTATTGAAGACCATAATTAACAAGAGCCCGAAGTACCAAATTCAGTTACTGTTAGTGTTTGTATTATTTTTAAGTGTTTATTGTATCCAAACAAAAACCTATTGAATTAGGTATTTTATGGTGTGTTGTAAATTGTAGGCTTTACTGTTTTTAGTCACAAGGTCCTATGACAAAGTGCTCTTCAAGGTCCCGTGAAGTGTATTGAAATGTGCATTTTTATTCTATGTTTAACGTAAGCTCAACCAAAACACGAAGAGGAAGTGGGACATAGTGTAGCTCCTTTTTTTTTTAAAAAAAGGGGGTGGGACATGTCAGATACTAGAGAGCCTTTGATTGGTTATGATTTGATGAGAAACAATAGTATGAGGTGACGACTGAGTAAAACTATTGATCCATTTAGGCGAAAGTGACAAACTACAAGCTTCACATGTTTATATCAATTTTAAAATCATACAAATGCAAATTTTGTCACTATTTTGGAGCACACTAGCTTAAAGACATCTTAAAAATAAACAATACAGATACTAACATCCAAAACAATTTTAATTTCATCGTAGTGATGGGAAGATCGGATAATTTTACTGACTCGGATCTTTGAGACTCGTTCATCGAGATGAACGAATCTTTTTTTGAGTCATTTCGTTCATTTGGTTCAATTTGCCAAAATATCATTAAAATGTTACGAATTGCTTCCAAACACATCTACAACTAGCCCAAAAGGTTGATCACATGACAAATAAGTCATAAATAGAATACTATAAGAAGGAGAAAATAATAATTCAATGTTTACCTGCTCTTTTGTCTATGAAGGTATTGTTGTCTCTTTGCTCAGCTCACCTCTTCATGTCTTAAAATGTCAGTGGTTCGTTCACGTTACACTGACAGTCAAATATAATCTTAACTAATGTACACAGTCTGAGTTGATAGGAGCCATGATAATTAGTTCACCTTTCGAGTTTTCCAGTTCTTGATTCGTTCGTTCATCACATGACAGAATCCCTCAAGCCCGATGACTCGAGAGTTGAACAGATCAATTCTTTTTCCGGCTCTATTTTCCGGAACGAATGACTCGGACCCGATAGAGGATTCGAGAGGTGAACGGTTCAATTCTTTTTCTGGCTCTAAACGCATATGATTGGCTTCTGCCTTTCTGCGATGAACAACTCCAAAGACTTGAAATGAACGATACCACCTGCAAAAATGTGCACACGCGTGGATGAACGTATCACTCCCTGAGAGGACTCGTAGTTTCCGAGTCATATTGAAGATTCGTTCAAAATGAACGAATCATTCATGAACGACTCATCACTCATCACTATTTGCACATTTAACTTAATTTAGAGGTGGTCTTTGCAGAGCAGCTGTTACATCAGAGAGGTTTAACAGTATATCATCACCACTCGGATCTGTATGCTCTGGGCTACGTCAGATCTTGGTCAAGATTCAAAAAGAAAAACAATCTGGAAAGCGCTGAGCCTTTGGGCAGGTTCTGACACAGACACTGGGACTAGGAGGCTCCGGAACTGATGGAATATTGCTGATTACTCTTCTATTTATAATATTCATATTGCCTTCGAAAACTTTTCCGAATCTTTGAGCAGGGCCCTAATCAGTAAGGTAAAACCGATAGCAGTGATATATGAATAGTAATAAGGACGCTGATATGGGTCATTCTTCACCCTTTCTGCTAACAAAGGAATGTGGCCAGCTGGGTGACTTATGCAAATACTGGATGGCTGCCTTAAATGGTATTAAACACCCCAGATTGTCTCATGAGTGATAGACTGTTTAAATTTGTATATTTCTCTATTATATAGCAACAAATCATTACAAATATTTTGGAAATCAGCACAACTAATGTAGATGAATCTTACAAACTGATTCTTCTAAATCAATCAAACACATAGAGTAGCTCAATGTAGTCTGACTCATGCACAAAGGACTCTGAACAGATTGTTCTGATTGACAAACAAATGAATGTTTGCAATAGTCAATCAAAAACATAGCACAACCAAAATAGTTCAACTGATGATCAAATGACTTATGTAGTGAATCAAAAACCAACAGCTCAACCCAAGTAGTTTTAAATAATGAACAAATTACTCTTATGAACGGGTTCTTTTTTTAGTGAATCAAAGTAGTTCAAATGATAACCAAATGACTCCTTATGAACCGTTTTTTTTTTTTTTTTTTAGTGAATCAAAAACAAACTGCACAACCAAAGTAGTTCAAATGAGGAACAAATGACTCTTATGAACCGGTTCTTTTTAGTGAATCATAAACACAGCATAACTAAGGTACAGTAGATCAAATTATGAACAAATGACTCTTATGAACCTTTTTTTTTTTTAGTGAATAAAAAACGAACAGCACAACCAAAGTTGTTAAAATGAGGAACAAATGACTCTTATGAACTGGTTCTTTTTTAGTAAATCAAAAACAAACTCAAGTAGTTGCTCAACTCAAGTAATTTAAATCAGTGGTCCCCATACTTTTTGTCACGGCAGACTGGTCAACAATTGACAATTTTACTGCAGTCTGGGTGGTGGGTGATAATGACAAGCTGCCAAAACATCGCTGTAGCTCTGATACAAGTTATATTTATGGAGAAAATCTAAAAAACACTGCTGTGCTACAGACATGTGTATATTCCACACAAAATTTAAAGCTTATCAATCAGATCTTGTCATGTGACTCGTGGTGTGCTTGTGGCATTCTGAAGATGTTTTAACTAAGAGCGCCTGGAAGTTGCAGGTGCGTCACACTGCTTGTGCTCATCGCTCCCAATATGCATGTCACGCACCTCTATTGAAAAGAACAAACTTGTGCGCAGAAAAGACGCCATATGTGATTGGTTGCCATCATTTGCAATCTCCAGCAGTTGGTCTTCTTGCACAGACATGCTAGATTCACTTGATTTGTTGACAATTGGGTTGCGGATTAATTCCTTGGCAGATCAAGGGTCCTTTACCTCTTTGCAAAGAAACTTTCCAAAGACGTCTGTTTCTTACTGCTTTTGGATTAAATTTTGATGCTCACGTAACTGATATGTAACTAAAAGAATATGGTCATTTTTCAAAATAAAAGACAAATGAAAGATCTTCCAGACATATAATAAATAAAATGGAAATAATTAATAATTTCTTGTGTGGCCCTGTAATTGATCCACAGACCGGTACCGATCTGGTGGCTGAGGTCCACTAGTTTAAATGATGAACAAATGACTCTTATGAACTGGTTCTTTATGGTGAATAAAAAAAAAATTACAGTAGAACCAATGTAGTCTGATCGACAAACAAATGACTCCTATGAACTGGTTCTTTTTAATGAATCAAAAACACACAGCACAACCAAAGTAGTTTAAATGATGAACAAATGACTTTTAATGACTAACTGGCAGCTAGCTCTCTGCAACTCTCTCATGGTCCCCACTGAAGCCAAGTAAGGTTGCGCTTGGGCAATACCTGGATGGGAGACGACATGGGAAAGCTAGCTTGCAGCCAGAAGTGGTGTTAGTGAGGCCAGCAGGGGGTGCTCAACCTGCGGTCTGTGTGGGTTCTAATGCCTCAGTATATTGATGGGGACTCTGTACTGCTCAGTGAGTGATGTCTTTTGGATGAGACGTTAAACTGAGGTCCTGACTCTCTGTGGTCATTAAAAATTGTCCTTTGAAATAGAGTAAGGGTTAAACCCTGGCATCCTGGCCAAATTTGCCATTTGCCTCTTTGAAACTGTTTTTATTATTTAGTGAATCAACAACAGTGCAACCAATGTAGCCTGACTGTATAGAATAAATAACTTGTATGAACATGTTCTTTTTAGTGAAAAATTAAAAATCAAAAACAGTAGAACCAATGTCTGATCAACAAACAAATGAATCATATAAACTGGTTCTTTTTTAGTGAATCAAAAACTCACAGCACAACCAAAGTAGTTAAATGATAAACACATCACTCTTATGAACTTTATTCAATGTCATTTAGAAAGAGAGTAAACCATATCAGTCAGATTGATTCACAAATAACTCTTAGGAACTTTTTTCGCTTTTTTTGTTAATCGACAACAGTAGTCTGATTGTGAAGAATGAATCACTGTTATGAACTGGTTCTTAGTGAATTAAATGAACATTGTTGAACCAATGTAGTTTGACTGACAAACAAATGACTTTTATGAACTAGCACAGCAAAGCGTTTGACTGCATCTGAAATTGCATTCTTGTCCAAGTGAAATCATACAGTGTGGGGTTTTGGTGGTTTGATGTTTGTCTCAACTTAAGGATTCAGTTGTGGGTATATAAACAGTCTGAATGTGTAATATGAAAACTAGCTGTACTAAACTTAAATGGGGAAAAAAAATGTACTTAATGCAGCTCATAAAAAAATACCAAACCTTCTATAAGGTTTTATGCATGATAGTTTTTAAAGTCAAACAATTCTCACAACTTAACAGAAAAACTGTTTATCAATTTTAGACCAAATGGTGCGCAATCGTCCAACCGTCCCTTCAATCTTCCATTTTAATGTGACGTAAGGCATTATCCATGCAGACTTTCTGTTTTAGCTGCCAATGGGAAGATTTGTGAGGATTATATATATGCCTTTTTACTAATTTAAGGAATATTAGAGCCCTACTAACAAGTATGGCTATGATAATCGCATATCTATAAATATAAATGAAATGAGCACAGCGATTTGATCATTTTCTGGGCTTTCTGTTAATATGTGGTCCCTGCTGAGTGTTGGTACAAAATTAGTCCATCCAAACAAAACTATTTTAGTCTTTGAGAAGCGTCTCTGAAATGAACTGAGTGAAATGCAGAAAGCAGTGAAGTGTGAACACAAAAGATGTGCACATTTTTAGACTTCTGTCTGGGTTACTTTAGTGTTAGTCTCAAATTATCCACTGTCATCTTCAAATGGAAAGTATGGAAACATTAAACTAAACATTGATGTTAGTAAATAAAAATATAATTGGAATGGGACGATGGATGGATGGGCAATGAATGGATTGATGAATGGATGGATAGGCAAAAGTATGGATGCGAAAATGGATGGATTGATGTGTGAGTGGGTGGGAAAATGGATTAATGAGCAATGAATGGATTAATTGGATAGATGTATGTATGGATGGATGGGTGGGAAAATGGATAGATGGATGGGCAATGGATGGATTAATCAATAGATGGATGGATGGATGGATTAACTAATAGATGGATGGATGGGTGGGTAAGAGAGCAAAATGGATTAATGGACAATGGATGGATTAATTAATGGATGGATGAGCAAATGAATGGATTAACTGATGGATGAACAATGGATAGATTAATTGATGGATGAGTAGGCAAAATTATAGAGGGGGATGGATGGATGGGTGGGTGGGAAAATGGACTGAGCAATGAATGGATTAATTGATGGATGGATGGATGGACAATGGATGGACTAATTGATGAATGGATTGGTAAAATGATGGATGGGACGATGGATGGATGGATGGATGGATTGATGGATGGGTGGGAAAATGTGTTTGGCAGTGGATGGAATTAATTATTGGATGGGCGGATGGATGGATGTGAAATGGATGGATGGATGGATGGGCAAATGGATTGACAAACAATGGATGGATTTAATGGTTAAATGGATGGGTTGATGGTTGGAAGATAGGTGGATAGACAGATGATGAATGGATGCACAGGCAGAAAGACAGATTGAGTTGTTGGGTAGGCAGATAAATGGACAGATGGAAAAATGGATGGATAGATGAATACAGGTGTACAGTTGCATGGATGGGTTGATGGATGGATGGACAAATAGCTAGATGGATAGATGGGGTAATCAGTGGATAGATGGAAGGATGGGCAAATGGATGAATAGATGGTCAGATAGATGGATTATGGATAATTGGGTAAGAGAAGCATGAATGGACAGATTAATGGACAAGAAGCTGGAGAGACAGATGTGGACATGAATGAATGGTCAAATAAATAGATTGACATAGATGGATGGGCGGAGATAAAATGAATGAATAAATGAATGTATAGATGGGCAAATATTTGGATGTATGGATGCATGGACAGACAAATTAAAAGATGGATGGATGGATGGCTCGAAATATGTGGATGAATAGATGGATGGATGGGCAAATGGATAAGTTTGTGGATCGATGAAAAGATAATCAAAGATGGAAAGATGGAGGTAGGTAGGTGGAAGGGTGGGTGGATATATAGATAAAATTATGAAATGATGGATGATGGATGGACAAAGATAGATTAATGGATGGGTTTATGGTTGGAAATGTTGATGGGTGGATATATGAATGAATGGATGGACAAACTGATGGATAAATTATTGTATGGATGGGCTAATTGATGGATGTGTAGATACATGGACATACAAAATGAAAGATGCATGGATGGCTAGATGGATCAATGGATGGGTCAATTAGTGGATGGATGTATTGGCAGGTGGATGAACAGATGGTCAAGGATGGAAATGGGGAGGTAGTTAGGTGGAAGGGTGAATGGATAATGTTTATAAATTATTTGATTGAACGCATGGTTGAACACAGATAGATGGATGGATGGTTGGAAATGTGGATGGATGGATAGATGAATGAATGGATGGACAGATGGATCAAATGAATAGATGAATGTATAGATGGGCAAATAGTTAGATTTATGGATGCATGGACAGACAAATTAAAAGATGGATGGATGAATGGCTGGATAGATGGATGGATGGGTCAATATGTGGATGAATGGATGATTGAGATGAAAAGATGGGCAAAGATGGAAATGTGGAAGTAGGTGAAAGGGTAAATGGATATAAAGATTACTTGATTGAACACATTGATGGACAATGGATATATAGACTGATGCATTAATGGTTGGAAATATGGATGGATGAATGAATGGATGAACAGATAGAAAAATGGATCGATAAATGAATGTATAAGTGGGCAAATAGGATCTTTAGATGCATGGACGGAAAAATTAAAAGAAGGATGGATGAATGGATGGATGGATGGGTCAATAAGTGGATAAATAGATGGATGGATCAATGAGTTGGTGGATGGATGACTAAAGAGTCAAAGATGAAATGAAGAGGTAGGTAGGTGGAAGGGTGGATGAATGTATAGATTATTTTATAAACTGATGAATGCGTGGATGGACACAGATGATAGATTGGATGGATGGTTGGAAATGTGGATGGATGAATGAATGGATGGACGGAGATCAAATCTATGTATAAATGAATGTATATGGGCAAATAGTTAGATGTATGGATGCATGGAAAGACAAATTCAAAGATGGATGGATAGATGGATGGATGGGTCAATTAGTGGATGAATAGGTAAATGGATAAATGAGTTGGTGGGTGGATGAATAGATGGTCAAAGATGGAAATGTGGAGGTAGTTAGGTGGAATAGTGAATGCATATAGATTATTTGATCAATTCATGAATGCATGGATGGACAGAAAGATTAATAAATTAATAGATGGGTGGTTGGAAATGTTGATGGATGGATAGATGGATATATGAATGGATGGACAGATAGACTAAATGGATGGATAAACTAATGTATAGAAGAGCAAATGGTTGGATGCATTGGATGGACGATTGGATGATTGGATAGACAGCACGATGGATGGATGGGTCAATAAGTAGACGAATAGATGAATGAGTGAATGCGTTGGTGGGTGAATGAATAAATAGTAAAAAATGGAAATGCAGAGATAGATAGATAGATAGATAGATAGATAGATAGATAGATAGATAGATAGATAGATAGATAGATAGATTAATGGATGGATGGATGGATGGATAGTTGGAAATGTGGATGGATGGATGAATTGATGAATAGACAGAGTCAACAGTGAAGTGGATGTAAATAAGTTCTTGTAGTTCTTGTATTGTTTGGTGAAGCTTTTATTAGTGATCGCATCAAGCTTCACTTTAGCACAACTGACTTACAGAGAGACTAGAAGAGATTCAGGCTCTCATTTCAACTTTGTTCTTTTGTTCTCCTCTCCCTCTATCTCTCTCTCTTGGTCTCTGAGTTAAACACTGCTTTGACTTGACAGCGCAGTGGATTTAGAAGTACTAAGAGAGGATCACATCGAAACTTCTGGAGTCACATGTTCAGATGAGGAGTTATTGAGCTCATGTCAGTGAAAGGAGTTCTGGGAATTCAGTAAGAGCTCCTCCTCGCTGAGGCTTTTTAGACGACACTTTCGACTTCTCAGCACGGCTCTGCTCTCGTGTACATGAAAGACTGTACTGCGCTCTGCTACTGAGAAAGCCGTTAGATCAGTGACACTCAACTGATATTGTTTAACTACGATAAACCCACAAGACGGTTTCATCACCCAGAGGTTGATCTTCTGTGCCTTCAGAGACTCCATTGAGAATCATTCAGTCCATTCAGTGACTCACTTGAAAACTCTAGTCAGCTTTGTCCTAATCTAGTTTCATAATATACTCAGGGATGATTGGTAGTGACTTGCTGTTCTTCGTTTTGTAGAATGGCATCTTAAAGACGCCTATCATGTGGAGAATGAAGTCACATGCGTTACAGACTTCAACAGAGTGTAAAAATCTTGATGGTTTTGTGGGTCTCGTCTATCAAATCTGATCTTTATTTTGTATCTTTTATTGGATTTAAGGTGATTGAGGCCATCATACAGCTGGTTTTTCTTTCTCTAAAAGCATTTTAGAGTTTCCTTGGCTGTGTTTTGTATCGTTGTCTTGTTGAAATGTCCTCTCTGGTTTCATCTTCATCATCCTGCTAATTAAGTCCATTTGTTTGGATCCGATCCCAAAATTCTGAGTATCAACCGATACAGATCAGATTCTGTTACTGTGCTGTTTTATTTCTTTTTTACATAATACAGTTTCTATAGTTCCTTATAATAGGCCTTATAATAGGCTACCTTCATGGCTTTTGTTGGCTTTTATTGGCTTATAAATTTCACAGAATCTAGCGCACATGCAAGATCGGATTTGGATTGGTACCAGCTTGCCGATACCCGATCTAGCAAAAATATGCGATATCGAACCGATATCCAATCCAAGTATCGGGATCGGTGCATCCCTACTGCTAATGTAGATGTTGGACTGAAGCTGCCATTTACAATGAGGAAGGGAAGAGGGTTGCTGAATAACTACTGAGAGATTTCAGCCGCTGTCTGGGCTTTCACTGCCTTTCTACACCTCCCTTTCTTCATGTGTTCAATACTTGTGTCATTTCATTTTATTATACATAACTTAATTTGTAAAAGAATTAGATTTGATTTCTTTTTATAAATAGATTTCTGTGGTTATCAGCATCTGGTGAACATTTCAAGCCAACAGCACCTTTAGAAATATGTTTTCTGAGAAAAATGGTGATGTGTTGAATACTTATTTCCCCATTAAATCAAACACAATGATTGTGTGGTTTCTATTTTTATTTACTTTATGCATTCATTTATTTAATCTCATTTTATACTTAAATAATAAATTTATTTAAAGTAATGAATGTTTTAAAATAGTTTTTAACACAAAGAGAAAACTATTGAAATTCAGCACACAACTCAAAAAGATTAAATGAAAATTATTCTCATTTGTTGGAGGAACTGTGGAAATATTTAAATGTTTCTTTTGTGATATTTCTTTCTAGTGGGAAAACTCTTGTTAAAACATTTTGCTCAAAGGTGTATCTCGGAACAGCTGGTGTTTTGCAGTGTTGCATTATGGGGATGATGCTGCTCACCTTAGGGCTTGTAACCAGATTGTTTCCGGTTTGATTTCCACAAAGAATGAGCCATAAGCCACTGTCATTATCCAAGGCATTTGATCCCAGTTGAAGGATGCTCTTCTGTGACAATACTCTGTAAAGCATTGAAGATTTGCTGCATTACATTCAGGGGTCTGCAAATTTTGTAAAAGTAAGTATCTGGTTAGAATATTCCTGAGGTTGTGCCAATGGCCTAGTGGTTAGTGGGTTGATACGTAGCACTCAGGCGCTTGTCAAAAACAATCAAGACAAGTGTCTAATGCAACAGAGTGGAAAACAAAAATAGTCCTAAAAGATCATATTTGATGGTAAATTGTGGTAAAATTTCTTTAATTTACAGATTAAATAAAAAATATACATTGTTTAAATCAAAGCTGACTCCTTTTGTTTCTGGTGTTCCACATGGATCCGTTTTGGAACCTTTTCTGTTTATCTAAACTTATTGGCACACTTTTTAGGAAATTTGGTGTGGATTTTTATCATCACGGTGACAACACCCAACTTTATCAATCTTCTAAACTTTCATCAACATTGCTTCATTCTACACTTCTATAGTGCTTTTTTGCAGAATTAACTTAAGTAAATTAACTAAGTTTCTTAATCTCAATCTGAATGGCTCAAATATATATAAGGAGACTCTGTTAAGTGGGTGGTGCTAAAGACTGATTTGGCTGATGTAAATCAGCACATCTTCATGGGTAATGTATTTTATCTGCACAAATTATTCTGTTAAACTTGATTGTTTTAAAAAAAAATTAAAATAATGCAAACAGTTGAGTTTGCACAATTTACAATTGATTAACAACTTCAAAACTTACAACAGGTCTGTTTTTTTATGTATTTTTTCTAAATAAATTTTTCTATGGAGAATATAAATGGAGTTGTTTTCATTTATTCATTTATTTGTTTGTTTATTTATTTTTATTTCTAGAACCCTACTGATGCTCTGACAATCCAATAGCCCCGCCCAAAACTCATGCTATTGGTTGCAATAGCGAGATAAAACATTTCCTCAGTGACTTTAGGTAATTGCTCCATTCCTTAGTCAAGTCAGATTAAATATTTGGCTGTCATCTTTGTTTAAACCTTGTCCTTGCTTATTTTATGGGCCTACTTTCAAATCATAAATTACCGTTGTATAACAAGCTGTGTTAAAAACAAATGCCACTGGTTCTTGCATGTTTATCACATGAAGGAGATTGCAGGGAGTAAAGTACACTACCTGAAAAAGTCTTGTCATCGATCCCAGTTGTGACAAATTATAACTTGACCATTCTTGTTGATCATTTGGAAAAGTGGCAGAAGGTAGATTTTTCTGATGAATTATCTGTTGAACTGCATCCAAATAATCACAAATACTGCAAAAGACCTATTGGAACCCGCATGCACCCAAGATTCTTATAGAAATCAGTCTAGGTTGGGGTAAGAAAATCATGGTTAGGGGTTACATTCAGTATGGGGTGTGGGGAGATCTGCTGGAGTGGATGGCAACATCAACAACCTGAGGTATCAAGACATTTCTGCTGCCCATTACATTACAAACCACAGAAGAGGGCAAATTCTTCAGCGGGATAGCGCTCCTTCTCATACTTCAGCTTCCACATCAAAGTTCCTGAAAGCAAAGAAGTTCAAGGTGCCCCAGGATTGGCCAGCCCAGTCACCAGACATGAACATTATTGAGCATGTCTGGGGTAAGATGAAGGAGGCATTGAAGAATCTTGATGAACTCTGGGAGTCCTGCAAGAACGCTTTCTTTGTCATTCCAGATGACTTTATTAATAAGTTGCATAGTCACTGCAGAGATGAATGGATGCTCAAACTCATGGGAGTCAAACTATTGATTCCTTTTCCACCGCACCATGACTTTATATTACTGTACATAATTTCTGTAAGCAAAGTCAGACCTTACCGTCTTAATTATGTAATTAAAAATCAAGGCATGATTATATTTTATTTTGGTCAAATAAGCATAATCTAGAGGCCTTTGCTTTTCACAAAAGACACTTCTGATACCAAATCATCAACTAGAAGTCAGGTAGTGTACAAAATTGTCATAATTTACTCAACTTTACTTGTTTCAAACATTTATGCGTGTCTGTAATATGTTGAACACAATGTATTATTATTATTTTTTTTAAGAAAAAACAAACTGTAATCATTGACTATATTTGTTTTTCTTATATGGTCACAGGATTTCAGCTTTTTTCAAAATATCTAACGGAATAAAGACACTTTTATAAAGGTTTAAAACCATTTAAGGGTAAAAAAAGTAAATTTTTGAGTAATTTATCCCTTTAATTACATGGTCAAATTATTTTAAACCTGATCACACTTTGTTTTTGGCCATTCGCTACCATCCCCTGCCTGTAGGAGGTGCTGCTTTCTCACCCAAACCATCATCCATTTTTCATTCTCTTCAGTTTTTCCCTCCGTCAAGCCCCGTCAGGTGTCCTTGGACTCAGAAGGAAACTGTTGAATTAGTAAATAACCAGGATAAAAGGATTATAGAAAGTAAGAGCTTTAGGAGAACCGGCGACATTAGATTTATGATTGATCTGGGAGGCAGGGACCGATCGAGGCCAAAAGGGATTGAGAAGGTAGACAGAAGAAACAAAAGAGCTTTTATTTCTCTTCTCATACCTCTCTTTTTGGTCCTTATCTGCCTTCTTTGGCTTTTTTTTCTTTTTTTTTTTTTGAAGTGTCATCATCTCATCATAGCTCCAGGACTCCATGAGAAGCACTAGTTCACTGCTGTCCTCCTGTGCTTTATTATTCCTCTGTTTAATATGCTTGTATTCAATTAAACACATTGAGATGCATTAATGAGAAGATGGAGATTACAGTGAACAAGGAATGCAAATCTGTGGAGGAAAACTATAATATACTAAAAACGAAATCTATGATGACTAAAGTAGAAGTGAATTGTTGATATGCTAAACAGAGCCATTTTTGGTGCTCATCCAATTGTATTTCATTTTTCGAATAGGGATTTTTTTTTTTTTTTGTTAAAGTCTTTGTTAAAGGAATAGTTCATCCAAAAATGAAAATTCTATCATCATTTACTCACCCTTCACTTGTTCAAAATCAATTTAAGTTTGATGACTAAAGAAGATTTCTTCAAAATATCTCTTGTGTTGAACAAAAGAAAGAAACTCAAAAAGGAGGCAGAGTAAATAAGGCGATTTTCTTTTTCGGGTAAAGTCCCTTTAAAGCATTACAAGTTATGACCAAACCAACCAGATATGAGGAAAATCCCAGTATTACAAACTTTGATTTGAGGCAAACGAGTTTGTGGAAATTAGAATGAAAGAAAATGCACAGTACTGTGAACATAAATGCTCTAAAATACTACAATCCCATAAAACATTGCAAAAGACATGGTCAAGTTAAAATGTCTTTTAACATTGCTGAAATCTAATAAAAGAATATACACTCAAAGGCCTATTTATTAGATACACCTGTCCAACTGCTCGTTATTGCAAATTTCTAATTGGCCAATCACATGGCAGCAACTCATTGCATTTAGACATGTGGACATGGTCAAGACGATTTGCTGTAGTTCAAACCGAGCATCAGAATGGTGAAGAAAGATGATTTAAGTGACTTTGACCATGGCATGGCTGTTGTTACTAGACTGACCGGTCTGAGTATTTCAGAAACTTCTGATCTACTGGGATTTTCACACACAACCATCTTTAGAGTTAACAGAGAATGATACAAAAAAGATAAAATATCCAGTGAGCGGCACTTCTGTGAGCACAAATCTCTTGTTGATGCCAGAGGTCAGAGGAAAATGGCCAGACTGGTTCCAGCTGATAGAAAGACAACAGTAACTCCAACAACCACCTGTTACAACCGAAGTATGCAGAAGAGCATCTCTGAACACACAACAAGTTCAATGGGCTACAGCAGCAGAAGACCACACCGGGTGCCACTCCTGTTAGCTAAGAACTCTAAACTGAGGCTACAATTTACACAGGTTCACCAAAATTGGACAATAGAAGATTAGAAAAATGTTGCCTGATCTGATGAGTCCTGGTTTCTGCTGCGACATTCGGATGGTAGGGTCAGAGTTTGGCTTCAACAACATGAAAGCATGGATTAATCCTGCTTTGTATCAACGGTTTAGTCTGGTAGTGGTGGTGTGAAGAATTAAGGCTGTTCTGAAGGCAAAAGGTGGTCCAATGCGTACTTTAATAGGTACTTGTAAGGTGTACCTAATAAAGGCTCCAGTGAGTTTATTTCATGTTTATATAACTGTATATGGTAAAGTTGTGTAAAAATATGGTATTTAAATATACACAAGGAGACCTAGTTAAGTCATTTGTTTTTTCAAATGAGTAGGTGGTGCGAAAGATATGTAGCCTAACTCTTTGATTGGTGTAAATCTGTACAGCATCATGGGTAATGCAGTTTTCTTAATTTCTCCTATGACCATTTGTATCTAAGCTGATATTTAGCTGCAGCATGGAGGTGGGTCGTTCAACGTCCAACCCCCAACCTGGAGGACCAGGACATACACACATGCACTATGGACAATTTAGCTTATAGGGTAATGTAGTTTATCTGCTCAAATTCTGCTATTTAACATGATTGTTTTAAAAATAAATTTTTGTTGTTGTTTGTTTTTACCAGAATTTACACCCAAAAACAACCTCGAAACTCAAAACAGGTTTGTCTTTTAATTAGTTATTTCACTATGGAGAATACAAATTGAGTTTTTGCTTCTAGAACCCGACTGAAGCACTCGATTGGTCAGCCAATCCAATAGATTACTATTGGTTAAGTCCATTAGCTGTTGTCTATTTGCATGAGATATGCAAACAAACTGAGCAATGATTTGATAGCAGATGTTGTTGCCACTGCATATTGGGGTGGTTCAACTTGAGATGTAAATGCAATCAATCCTTTTAAATGTTTCTGTATATTAATTAAATAATAATAATAAAAAAAAAAGTAAGTTGGCCCACGAGAGATCACTGGTGTAGATGCTGGCTAATAATAGCATTTTGTTTCACTATTTTTGAAGTATTTACACTAAAATGAATCCTTCTATTTAGCAAGGCTGCATTAAATTGATTAAAAGTCATTTTATAATGTTACAAAACGTTTATTACATTTTTTTTATTTCCATTTATTTTGCATTTCATATTTAAATATTATTTTGAATATTGTATGAAATAGTATGCTAAACTGGAAAGATAACTTTTGATCAATTATTTCCGTAAGTGACATTAGAGAAACAAAAACTGCCTGTTTATTTAATGTTCGTGCAATAATATTACATTAATAATTATAAGCAGAGAAAGGAATTCCATTGCTTCCGCATTATGTACTGCTCTGGAGATGGAACGCCAAGCTGTTTCCCCAGTGCATTCTTGCACATCTAGAAAACGAACGTTGAAGGTCATCAAGATATTCCAAGCATGTAGAAAATTTGCAAAGTGTGCACAGTGTATGAACTGCAGAAATGTTACACGCTTGAACTACCTTTCCAGTCAATACAGAAAGTTTGCTGACTTCCAATTGCATCTCAGTTTTTCTTATTAAAATATCTTAAGTTTCATCAATATTTAGCATGAGAATAAACCCAACGTCGAAGGTCAGTATGCTTTGAAAAAGAGTTTGCGACTCCATTACAGGCTGATATTTCATATAGTTCAAGGTATGCGTGTACTGTAATCTTACATAAGTCCTTTTGTAAATGACAAAACAGAACTCAATTTTATCCCAGCTCTCAGATCAGTGGCCAAGAGGAAAAAGAAGATACATTTTTCCTCGCAAGATCCATTAACAATCATCCTGACCTTCTAATGTCAGCTATTTTTGTCCTGTGTGTATATATGTCTTTCTTTTGTTGTAGTACATCACAATACCTGTCTTTCTTTACCTGGAAAAGAAGCTTAATGGAATGAAAGCATTTAAGCTTTGGCATTGAGAATTTTTGTAGTAAAAACTTCTTTCATTTTTGTTTCCAGAGTGAAAGAGTTTAACAATACCTGATAAAAGTTGAAATAAATGGCTTTTGTGAGTTTTGAGCTTATTAATTGATTGTATAAACTCATAATATATTTAAAAAAAACAATCATGTTGAAATAGTGTGAATTTGTAAAAACAGACCTCTCAAACTCTTTAATTGACCTCTCAAAATACCTACATTTATGTGCATGCATATTCTGCAATAAACGTCAATTATATTGTTCTGTAGATACAACCAAATAACTTACAATAAACAGTTTTATATTTCTCTGTTAAAGTTCCGATTTGTCATTCGCAATGCTTCATGGGATTGTAGTTCTTTCCTTGATTAAAGCCGTTCAGTACACACCATTTGACAGTAAGAGAGAAAGGCTTTCAAATGTAGCAAAGTAAGAGTAAAGTTTTTGTTTTTTTCTCTGTAAATTTCTTGAATACAAGTGAAAAACATATTTTTAATTGTACTCAAAATATACAGGTTTAGCAACAAGTTAATGTAGCAAAGTAAATTCATTACTACCCACCTCTGTTCCATTTTCACTTGTAACTTTTTTTTTTTTTTGTGCACAATTTTCATTTTCTTTTGTTGTTGTTGCTGTGATGGGTTGGTTTAGTCAACCCCCTTTAAGGCAAGTAATTTCACTTACCAGCCATCTTTGAAAGGCCTCTTACGCAGTATACTTGGGCATTCTGTTTGAATAGGGAACATCAAATTCTCTAAAATTGCTTGCCAAGCTATTTTATACTAGGAATCACCAATATAATTAAACAACAGCTGTCTCTTTAGTTTGATTTCTAAACATTCAAATCACACAAAATCTCAAGAAACTCGTGTCTGTTTCTAGCCCCTCCCCCCCTGGAGAATCGTCCGCCTATAATGATGCACGAATGGCTCCTGTACTAGAAGTCGGGGCTTTAAACACCATATTGACTGTAACACTTTTACCCATTTAAAACTATATGGGTGACATGTCTTGTGTGTTCTAGAGTCTTTGGTTTAGTTAAACAAAACAATATTTTTACTTGATCTTTGAATTGTTTAGATATTTGAACTATAGACATAAGGCAATGTAAGAAAAGCATTTTTTGCTTTGCGATTATTCAATCAATATCTGTACCTGAAAACTGTTAGAAGCACATGAAAAATGTTAAGGAGCTTGTCAGCTATCATGTGAAACTGTATTCATATTGCAATATTTATCACAGAAAAAAAACTAAAAATCTCGCATTGTCAGATTTAGCCAATATTGTGCAGCAATAATTGGGATGATTATGTAGGGCGGTGCATCTGCATTAAATATAAGAAACAGTTTACAAGCGTAGAAAAATTCAGTAAAGAAAAATATAAATTGAATAATCGATTGTTTTCCAAGGAGTCGAACTATTCAGCTGTACAGTAATTGAAAATCAAATGTAAAACACTACCTCATAGTCATTATTGTATAAAACAAGCCAATAAAATAAATGATTACATTTTAAAACTGCAAAAAATTCTTATGCCTGAAAGTCCTCAAAAAAACATGTTATGATCAATTATAATTAGGGCCAGACGGAGTCTAATATTTCTGCACAGACTTTTGTGAAAAATCTGTGGATTTATGCGGAATGATTTTGGGAATATCATAGCTAAAACCTTAATGTATGCGTGTATTATGCTTAATGTATGCTTGTATATAACTTGTATTTAATGTTTACAATGCAAATCCATCTAGATCCACTTTATTTGGTAAAAAAAGCAAGTCTCTCATATAATATCTTCTAAAAGACTGAAAATAAGACTTTACAAACTGTATTGTACATAAATCCAATGAACATTTTCACATTAGTCAATAATAATACTAAGATTAATAAAAAACTGAATAAATCTAAATTTACACACATTCACACAAGTAAACAAACAGAATCAATAATGGGCTAAAAATCTGCGGAATTGTGTGAACGCAGATTCCGTGTCGGCCTAATTTTACTCAATATTGCAGATCCTGCAATGCGACTATATCAACAGTGTTACCAGATTTAGCTGACTTTTTCCAGCTCAAAACCCACCTGAACAGACCAATATTAGACTAATATTTTAATTAATTATAATCGATTTAAATCTAAATGAACCTTTTTACTTTAATTGTAATATTTTTAACCATACAGCCACCAACACTAGCAGTCACAGAACCACAACATAACTGGATCACATCAAAACACTGCCCCCTCTTACCCACACACTGCACTAAACTACCTTTACTTTCGTAATGGGGTATAAATTTGTCCCATTTGACGTTTTACTTTCTTTTGAACATAATTAGGTTGCTTGTCAATCACACAACGCATCTGCGGTAGGCCTTCGAGCGCCAAGTAAACTACACATCTGGGGCCTCATGTATCAACACTGAGAACGCACAAAATCTTTTCGTACGCCAGATTTCACGCTCACGTTTGCATTTACTAACGATTAAATGAACGTGAGTGTGCGTTGGTCAACTTCATGCCTGGCGTATGTGCATTTCTTGTGTGTGTTTGTTTTTTTTCCATAGGCGACTCCTACAGGCAATTATGTTAAATTGCACACTACAAAGTATCTTTGAACTGTACAATGGTAGCTGTATGCGACGGGATCATCCACATGTCTAGCAGGTATATAAGGTTTCCATACCATGCAGATGACCAGCCAAACATTAAAGCTCAATTTGCAGTGATCGTCGGTTTTTCCAATCTAATCAGAGTGATCGACTGCACACACATTGCTATAAAGATGCCATATGAAGACGAATTTGCATACGTGAATCGGAAACATTTCCATTCAATAAATGTGCAAACAACATGTGATGCTCAAATGCGCTTAACATAATACACACACTTTTAATGATTCCTACTTGTCTTCCCCGTGATGAAGAGTAGGCAAAATCTGATTTGTTGTGGGGGAAAGAAGGAGTTCATTAGACGCTGGATTTGAACCGGGTTTATGATCGAACATGTCAAAACATGTTGCCATGCGATTTACGAGCTACGCCACTCACGCTACTGTTTGCCGCTCTCTTTAGTTATCTTATCTCTGTCAATTAAACGGTGACGGGCGGGAATCGCTTAGCTAGCTCATTCCAACGAGGAGTGCACTTTTTTTTTTTATTTGCACTTAGCCTAAATAGATACTACAAAATTTTACACCGTTACATTGGACTATTTCTTTTTTAATTCACTCACAGTGCGATGTTCAGACCCAACTGCGTTAAACGGCCACTCTGTTTTTTTTTCTTTTGTTATTAATTCCGGAGGACAAACTTGCAAATAACACAGGTTTTCTCTGGTCTAACTCCAAAAAATGCACCTCCAATTCACATTTCGTTTCTCTTTTTGCTTGCTTTTCCCTTTACTTTTTCATTTGGTTTTGCCAAAGTGGAGTCATTAGCATATTTATTGGGGGAGGAGGCAGGGAGGGGTTTTGCGCTCATGCACGAGCACGATTCACGTCAAGTCAAATGTACAACGAGAATATGCGTGGGGTTCCGCCGATGCAGTGTTTCATCTGAATTTTTTTCTGCAATGTTTTAGTATGAATTCAGACGAAGTCTTCATACACGAGGCCCCTGGAGTTTTTATTTATTTAATGTCTTGTACATAACATCCAATATTGTGCTTTATGAATGTCTACACCCTAAACCCAACCTCACAGTAACATATTGTGTTTTATTGGAGCCTTTGAGAGATCCGGGCTGCATCGATACCTGCTTGTATTTTTTTCAGGGAGTCAGATTTTTAATACAACTTTCCTTCACCTCCTCTTGTGAGTGGGCCCACGCTGTTTACGCTATGCACTGGTCACTACTAACTGTATTGAATAGGAGCACACAGTTATGTTTTGGTAAATGAGATGCATATAAAAAATTTACGTTTTAAAGCTGTCCAAGTTTTGTCAGCCCGCCTATGCCATTTTTTTACCTGCACAATCAAATCCAAAAACTGCCCAACTGGGTGGGAAACCGCCCAATTAGCAACACTGAATATCGATGCTGACACGATATAGTGTGAAGCCCTAATTAGCATTAAACTATAATGTTCCCCGGTCACTTTTTTGTTTCACATCAACAACTGTCTTAGCACAGCCACAGTTTGAACTGGCTTTACAGTCTGTCTGTTACAGAATCCCCCCCAGGGTTCAATAAAATATGTCTGTCAACCGAAAGATGTCCTGCAAATCCCTGAAGAAATTATGCTTGAAATATATAGTCGTTCAATTATCTTCAGTGTGTGTGTGTGTGTGTGTGTGTGTGTGTGTGTGTGTGTGTGTGTGTGTGTGTGCGCGTGTGCGCGTGTGCGCGCGTGTGTGCGTGTGTGTGCGTGTGTGCGTGTGTGCGTGTGTGCGTGTGTGTGTGTGTGTGTGTGTGTGTGTGTGGGAAAGAGAGAGAGAAAATGTAAAATACATGCAATTCAGAAAGCGCTGTATCTTGTCTCCAGAATTTAAATCGAGCATGTGAATTATTATGAAGTGTTTCTGCAGTGACTTAATTCAGTCCAGAAAATCAAAAGCTCTGTCTAGTCTGATCATTCCCCTGGTTAAACATCATCCCATTTCTACTTTAATCAGGCACTTTCAAAGCACAAGCCAAAAAACCGTAAGTGGTGAGACAACATTTCTCTTTAATGTTCTTTAGAAACAGAGTCTGGTGGTGTTCATAACAGACAGAAAGTCATGAAAAAGGAAGAAAGATGAACGACAGACCGAGGGAGACGAGAAAGGTGGTCAGCAACGGTGCACTTGTATGTTCAAAATTGCAGTTTTGACGACAAACGTACAAAGAAAAAGTACATTAATACAAAAGAACTCCTTGACAATGCCCAACATGTACAGTCTTTTGTTACGAATAAGTCTCAAACAAAGAAATGTTCACGATGCATGTGTTAGAATATTCTCAGTTCAAGAGTTTCTCAGGGGGAATAACTCCACCTGTCCAGAAGAGGGCTCTGTAACTTTTTTTTTCCTCTTTATTGTTACCTCTTAGCTTTAGCATCCCAAAGACTTGTGTGTATGTGTGTGTGTGTTTGATGGCTCAACAGGGTTAGAGACGGTGAGTGACGGACATGTTTTTCTATGGCTTGAAAAGATTAATCAGGATTGCAAGGATTATTACCTCAGAACTTGTGTTGGCTTTCTGGGTGGAGCTGTTCAGTTTGTGCTTCTAAAACCTGAAGGAATATTTTGGTGTTGTGTGAATATTGACTCGTTCCCTTTGGAGTTTTTACACTGTAAAAATGATATAGTCATTGCATCATGTTTTTCGTAACTTATTATACTAAGTTAATCACATTTCTAACTTAATACTTTTTAAATGTATAATCATTTTAAAGGGATTGTTCACTCAAAAATGAAAACAGTCAACATTTTTTCTCCCTTCTCTAGTATGAAGTTTAAGTGTCTTTCTTGTGTTGAATAATAAAAGAAGATATTCTGAAGAATGCTGATTGCCAACATGCATTGACGTCCATCATATATTTTTTCTCTTACTACTGAAGTCAAATTGAGGTAGAGTCGGTTTTATGTTCACACATTCTTTCAGTGACAGCTTGTGATATGTTCTCTATATTGTTTACCATGGTACTTTTAAATATCCGGTCTGAAATCACACGTAAGCAGGCAGGGCCGGAGTGGGACTCCTTTTCAGCCCTGGAGTTTCAAGCCTCAGACCGGCCCAGTCAGTACACGACTGACTATATTAAAATAAGGTCATTTCCAATTCAGTTTCTAATGAAACTATCACGTCTTTTTTTTTTTTTTTTTTTTTTGAGAAAACAGCTGCTTTAGAACTTCAAATGTTCAACAACCTTAACAGTATTATATGTCTTAACAATAAAAATGAAAATAAAAACATACTCAGACGAGGATCAAACCCAGGACGGCGGCGTCGTAATTTAACGTGCTAACCACTAGACCAAAATAGTTGTATAGTCATTTATCTGAGTTATATCATCATTAACCTGCAGGCTTGTTATATATATATATATATATAAAGAGCAGAGCTGCGATAAAATAATGAATAAGAAGACTGTGGTCAAGTAAATAAATAAATTAATTTAAAAAGTGTGACTGCTGAGAGCAACAGATTCTGGAGCTAGGGACACCGGCCCTCGCGGCCAAAAAACAGACCGGTCCACCGAGAATTCTCCCGGTCCTCCCAATTAGCCAATCCGGGCCTGTAAGCAGGGCTTAATTTGTGCCGGAACAAGGCACCGGCACCTCTGATCTGATCTCTGATCGGCACAAATCTGATCTTATTTTACCGATCCCCCTCCTCACATGGACATTTCCTATTCCCACTCTTCACTTTCTTCCGTGAACCCTCAACCCTCTTCACTCTTCACCTCTTCACTACTGCCCCCCATGCACTTCGCTTTCGTCCAAGACACCTCCATCCTGCCCATTCTCCCACTCTTCTTTTTCGTCCGCGACACTTCTCCCTGGTAACATGTCGGATCTGTTACCCCGGTCTGTTCCGGGACTTCGCAACTTACAAATAAAGCACTGCATGTAAGTATGACTTAAAAATAGGTCTGGAATTTGCAAAGAATATTTTTGTGAAATTATATTATTAAGGAGACCGTGCACATGTGTGAATATAAAACCAACTTTACCTCAATGGAAGTCAATGTGTGCCAGCATTCTACAAAATATCTTCTTTTATGTCTGACAAGTGAAAGAAACCAGGATTAAATCCACATGATGGAGAGTACTGTATTAAATTCAATTTAATGTACTTTGTTAAAATGACTCCGTTAATTTAGTTCAAAAGTAAGGCAGCCATGTATTATTATTTATTTTTACAGTGTAATGGGTTTTCAGAAAGTTTTTTTTTTTTTTTTTTTTTACTTGGCAGTAAAATAATGCCTTTGGTTGACAATATTTTTTGCATTTAAAGTTGCTGTGGCTACATGAAAACCTATTTATGACCTATATATGAAACTATTTAACCTGTTTAACATGCAAACTCTGCAGATGTCAGTCCATGTCTTGAGGCATTTTACAGTGATGTAGAAATCTAAGGATTTTGGATGGGGACCAATCAAAAGCTTGTATTTTAATGTCTGATAAGATTTAATTTACATCACAGCCAAGTAAAGCTGCACTTGATGGCTTATGTATATGGGTCAAAGATGAAAAGCGGTTTTTAATCATAAAGTGTAAAACAGCTTAAATTTTGTAGTTTTTTTCCCATACATTACAATTTGTGCCATTTATATGTTATTTTCTTGGCAAAAATAATGACTGTCATACATTTCGTTTTACCATGTTTTAAAGAAAACACTCACTAAACTGTCATAGCAGTAATTTATACTATATACTAAATAAATCTTGTCATATTACGAACAAGACATCATTTGAAGATGTTAAAAGGCTCAAATTTAGGATCACAGTCCAGTCCTAAAAATAATGCAATTTCACTATTCTTCAAACCACTACATTTGACCCGTTGTAATTGTTTTTTTGAGCAAATCTGCTATTCTAATTACTTTTATTTACAAATATTAATAAAGAATTAGCCACTTTAATTGCATTTTAATATGCAATCTATGTACAAAAAAATGTAAAATTTGATACAGACAGTCACTTGTCTTGTATGTGACAATTTTAAAGCCACACACTGTAAAAAAAACAATAACATTGACTCAACTCAAAATTTAAGGCAACAACCTTAATGGCTTCAGTTGGCTCAACTTTTAACCCTATTACTTCACCTGACTCTATTTAAGTTGAGTAAACTCAAAAATGACCAGAAGCTTGTAGCCTTAATTTTAAGTTGTCAACTTTTTTTTTTTCATTGCAGTAGTTGATATGAAAAAAGGTATATTTGAAAAACCGTCAAAGGTAAAATTTAGTCTAACATAAGGGGCTTCATACATCCTCATTCCAAGCCCAGAATAAGACTGATCTTTGAAACACTATTAAAATTGACATTATGGTCTTTTTCAAAATTGAAAAAATCCAAAGTTTTTGTCCGTGATTTTCACATGTAAAAAAATTTATTCGACCTAACATTGTTTGAATTGCACTGACACTGACACTGCCTCCAAAAATTTCATCTGTCGTAAAAAAAATGGACTTGGTATGTTTTTTTCCCGTTTTTTTTTTTTTTTTTTTTTTTTTTTTACACTTCAGAGCCACATTATGTAGCCCATTCCTTTCTTTTTTACTTCTTACACTCTCAGAAATAAAGGTACACGAGCTGTAACTGGGGCATTATCTTTTCAAAAAATACATATTTGTATGCAAAGAATCCACATTGGTACCTCAAAAGGGCATATTAGTACCCAAATGTACCTAAAAAGTACTTTTAGGTACCATTATGAACCTGTCAGGTACAAATTTGTACCTTTTGAAAAGGTACTGCCCCAGTGACAGCTCCTGTACCTTTATTTCTGAGAGTGTAGAAGAGAAAGGAGAACAAAGTATCACTGCTTAAACTGACTTTTGTGTCATTAGCTTTAAGTTGTACCAAACCAGTATTTTGTCCTTTATTTGTTAATATACATTATATATTGGTTTGTTTATATTCTTTAAACATTTTTTGTTTATATTTTACCACATATTTTCTGAGGATTTCCTAGTATAGTCCACTGCTGAACTGAAAAAAAAAAGATTTTGCAGCTGATGATGGATGATGTGTAGTTTGAAAGCTTGTAATTTATGTAGGTTCTAGCACAGCATCTGCTCTTTTCCTGATTTGTGCTATTTATAATGTCAAGAAAGCCTAAGCTTTTGAGATGTTTGTCCTCCTCCAGAGCAGCACTTTACATAAAAAAATGCTATTCTAAAAACCCATAGGAACTTCCTCAGGGAACCAGCCTTGAGGGATGGTGACAGCTTTGTGAGACGTTTCATTTCCCCAAACTGTGCCATGTGCTGATATATAAATATGCTGTTGTTTTTTCCCCTTCAATGTTAGCACATTATTGCAGCTGAATAACAGATAAAGCACAAGCTCCACTTGACCTTTTCGCGTATAATAACGGCTGCCTTCCGGTTTTTATGCAAAATACTTTCTTAAGGGCACAATCAACGAATAACAGCAACACATAAACCCAGAGCCATCCTAAATTCCTTCACAAACTCGCACACTTTTTCTCTCACTGACCTTAAAGTTGAAATAGCAGCTTCAGAACAGAGTGCTAATTCACAGCATGTTTTGGTTTTGTAGGAGTAGCATGCTAACCTTGTTAGCTTTGTAGGGGCTGTGTGAACTAGCTTTAATGTGCGAATATTGCAAATAATTCTTATATTTAAAAAAAAAAAAACAACACAATCTTTCTCTTGTGTGCTTTTGCTTTCACATTGTCAGGTGCTAAATGTGTTAACAACAACAACTCACAGAAACTGCTGAGATGCTAAAATGTTAGCGTAGCAGACCTGTGTACAGTAAATGCTTAGTTTATGTATTTTCCTCACAATCTTCCCCCCCCCTCCCGCCAGAAAGCAGCCAGTGTTCAGGTTGAAGATCAGAACAGAGGTCTTTTCATGGTGGCAAGCTTGACCACGATGGGTTGCTAATTATTTTGTTACATATAGCAAATGCTAATGGGTTATTTTTGTTATTCAACGTGCCCTGGAGCAACAGAAAACAGTGCTAATCAAGGATCTCTCGCTCACAAAACCCGAGATTTCTTCGTGTCTCCAGACCTGCAAGTCCTCTGTCCCTCAAAAGGGGCTCGTCGAAATACACACACACACACGCACACACACATTCACACACTGAAGTGTAGGAGCCAGAGTAGACAGAGGGCTGAGTTTAGTTTTATTTTTTCTTCCATAAAAACCATTTGTAGAGGCTCTTCCACAGGATCAGCGGAAAATCAGGGCAGTGAGACACACCAATAAGCAAAGAGGGATGATGAAACCAGGAGCCAAGAGGGAAGTGGCCCTGCTGTTCGCCCTCTGCACGCCACTAGGGGGCCCTACTGAAGTCCGTGGGATGCACTTGTTCTTTCGTCTTGGTTTTGTGGGGTCGTATTTGTCATCTGATTCCTTGTTGCCCAAGTCCTTTAGGTTATACACCTCGTTTTGACCGTTACCCTTGCGACCACGATGCCTCGTGCAGTTTCTGTTGCGTCCCGACTTGGGCGGGCGAGGGATCGGTGATGGGGATGTTGGGTAGTATTGATCCTGATGTGGCAGATGAGGATGATGATGGTGGCGGTTGTGCGATCGATGGTGATGATCTTTCTTCAGCGAAACCCCCACATCCCCCTGATTGCTGGATTTGCTCTGGTGGAGCGACTCGGATCCCGTACAGGATGGCAGCTGTTCTTTTGTCAGCTGTTTCAGATCCTTCCCCACCAGCTCAGGTGGAGCTGTGCATATTAATGCGGAGGTGGAGCCACGGAAGCGCCGCAGCCAATCCCAGAGCGGCACAGCCTTGCAGTCGCACTCCCATGGGTTGTCGTTGAGGCGCAGGTACTCGAGCGCAGGCAGTTGCGATAGACTCTCCGCCGGCAGCTCCGGCAGTGAGTTGTTGAACAGGTAGAGGGTGGTCAGGCGCCGCAGGTCATGGAAAGCCTGCTTATGGACCCACTGGAGCCGGTTTTGATGGAGAAGCAAGCGATCCAGTGCTCCCAGGCCACGGAAAGTGTTCTGGTGGAGGCTCCACAGCCGATTTCCATGAAGAAATAGATGGCTCAGATTCAGTAGATCAATGAACATGTCATCCTCGAGAAACTCCAGCTGGTTGCTCTGAAAGTGTAAGATAAACACTGTTAGTTAGCAGGTGTGGAAAAAGCAAGTTTTCCTTAGTCTTTTGCTGAAATATCATTTTTTAAGGGGTATAACAGTGCTTTGATATTTTCAACATTTATTCTAAACTCATAGTATGCATCCGAGTGGGCTTCCTTATGTAAATATGACAAAAAAAAGGGTAGTCCTCCCTGCTGAAAAATCCAGCTTAAAACCAGCCTAGGATAGTTGACTGGTTTTAGCTGGTTGACCAGCCTGGTTTTAGAGGGGTTTGAGCCATTTCCAGCCTGGTTTGCAGCCATTTCCAGCCTGGTTTTAGCTGCACGGGTTGGGATATGACCAGCTAAAACCAGCTTGCCCAGCCTAGCCAGGCTGGGAGCCCAGCCAAAACCAGCTATGTCTGATGGTTAAGCTGGTTGTAGATGGTTTTAGCTGATCACTTTCCAGCCTGACCAGCTAAGACCAGGCTGGAAATAGCTGGAAACAAGCCTGGAAGTGGCCAAAACCCCTCTAAAACTAGACTGGTCGTCCAGCTAAAACCAGCCAACCATCCTAGGCTTGTTTAAGCTGGAGTTTTCAGCAGGGCTGTAAAGGAATTGTGGTGTGTTTTTTGTGGCGCCAGTGTTAGATGTCAATTCGATGTCATTTTGACATCAAGATAGTTTACATGCGTCGTGAGGATACAAAATCCAGTGTAAAACCTAAATGTCCAGTTGACATCCACACACTGATGGCCTTTTGACCACCAACATGACATAGGAAACAGGCCAAAATTCGATTATAGGGACTTTCCTTTTTTGACAATTTGATGTCAATTTTGTCATCAAGGTAGTCTGCATCCATTGTAGGAATACAAAATCCAGTTTAAATGTATCATATAGTAATTGAAGCTTTCAGATTTCTTAAGCTATAATACTTTTTGTGTCATTATTTTGGTGTTCACAAGTGCATCAACGTCTGGATGTCAATGGGATATTAAAGTTTTGACATCAAATTGACATTAGGCATGAAAAATACTTTTTCCAAATAATGTTAAATCTGAAATAAATAAAATGTCACAAATATGAGTCAAATTTACATGGTTGTTCAGTGCAACAGAAATATTGTAAAAAAATCAAATGACATGCTGTACTAATTTGACCTGTTCTTATTAAAGGTGTTGTTACATTGTTATCATATAAATAAACATAATTCTAATAAATAATAATAATAATAAATTATTATAATAATAATTTTGGCATTTAGACTATTTTTCATGTAATTTAATAGGTTTCTTAATCATGCCAATCGTTTTTCATTTCTTTTTTTTTTCCTGTCTTTTATATTTTTTTAACTATTTAAAAATAACTTAAGCTTACTTTTAAGCTTGTTTTTGTGTTTGTTTCTGTTGGGACACAGTATGTGCAATTGTCAGAATTAATTTAAATCTACAAATTATATATTTTGTCATTTGTGTTTTTACAAATGTAACTCATTGTCTATATGGTACAAAATGTAGTAATAACAATATATTCATCAGTATACACCACAACTGAATCAAACTATAATCAGATTGTGGTGTAAGGCATCTGCAGTTATCACCTTCAGAATCAATATCAGATTGTATTGTGGTGAAACATTGCTTTTGCGACATGGTGGCCCACTGAAACTAAGCAGAGCTGCGCCTGGTTGGTACCTGGATGGGAGACCACATAGGAAAACTAGTTTGCTGCCGGAAGTGGTGTTAGTAAGACCAGCAAGGGCGCTCAACCTGCGGCCTGTGTTAGTCCTAACACCCCAGTATATTGATAGGGACTCTATACTGCTCAGTGAGCACCGTCTTTCAGATGAGGCGTTAAACCGAGGTCCTGACTGTCTGTGGTCGTTAAAAATCCCAGGAAAAAAATGTTTGACCCCGGCATCTTGGCCAAATTTGCCCTCTTGCCTTTGTCCATCATGGCATCCCCATATCATAATTTGCCAAAAATTATGTAAAGCGCTTTAAGTGTTCAGAAAAGTGCTACATAAATGTAAATAATAATAGTAATAATAATAATAATAATAATAATAATGTTTATTATTATTATTATTATCATTATTGTTGTTAATATTATTATTATCATTATTGTTGTTAATATTATTATTATTATTATTATTATTATTATTATCATCATTGTTGTTAATACTATTATTAATATTATTATTATTATTATTATTATTATTATTGTTGTTGTTCATGATAATAATAATAATAATAATAATAATAATAATAATAATAATAATAATAATAATAATAATAATAATAATAATAATAATATTATTATTATTTTTATTATATTATTATTATTATTATGTGCTCATTTTACTAAAATGATGATAAAATGCAAAACAAACAAGCAAAACTTTGATAACCTTAAATGCTATAATTAACAGTATTATTAATTTGGTCTCATATTTTCATATGCATTATTGAAATATTTCCCTATTTATATTGTTGTTTTTTGGACTGTGCAAACTAAGATGAGATTAGATTTTGCTGAAGAGATTAAAACTGAAAAACATCTTGAGGAAAGCATCAAATCAAATCATGCAGTTTTTTCAAAAAGCAGTTCAAAGATGACTCACGAAATTGGCAGACCATGTTAGATATATTAGATTTTTCCCTTTCCATTTCTATTTCTGTTCTTTGTGCCTTCAAAGCATTGCGTTCTCAGATGTATCTTCAGTACACTGTACACTATTTATGATGTATGTGTGAATAATAATAATGGCAAGTGTATAGAAGGTGTGACTTAATAATATTATGTATGCTTTTTAGTAACGTCTTCATTAGAATAGCCGTTCATATATAAATGCCAAACCTCCTCAAAGGCTAGAAACTTTTATCCTTAAAATAAATCAGATTCTGTAATCTTCTGTAATGCTCTTTGCACCTGAAGAGTCTGTTATTTTTTTGACATTTTCATTAGAGCGAAATATTGTCTCCGGTCATCGTTTTAGTGCAGCACTTTTTGCTGCCAAGGCTGATATTGAACATTTTAAGCTGATCTTATCTAGATTTATTTGGCATGTCTGATGATTTGCAAGCAACAGTTTGAACTGGGAATGGTGCCATTTTAAAAAAAAATAGTATATCCACTTAAGATGGCAGTTCTGCTTTCATAAAAACTGTATCGTATCTGGTCAGATTTCCTGAAGTGTTAGCAGAACTTTGTCAAATCAAGCGTCTTATAAAGGAAGTGGATAGATATGATATATTTACATTAGAGTGTCAAACCTAGCAGAACAGACACATTAAAACCATTGAAAACTAATGTTGAATCAGAATTGTTACCCTCATAAATTATTAGCCCCTCCTATACATTTTATTCCGATTTCTGTTGAACAGAAAGAAGATTTTTACACACATTTCTATACATAGTAGTTTTAATTACTCATTTCTTATAACTGATTACTTTTATCTTTGCCATGATGACAGAACATAATATTTGACTAGTTATTTTCTCAGATGCATGCTAGTGTTCAGCTTAAAACGACATTTTAAATGATTAAATTGGTTAATTAGGCAAGTTAGGGTAATTAGACAAGTTGTTGTGTAATGATGATTTGTTCTGTAGACAAATAAAAAAATGCTTATAATATTGATCTTTAAATGATTTAAAAAATCTAAACTACTTTTATTTTAGCTGAAATAAAGACTTAAGAAATAAGACTTCCTCCTCAAAAAAGGGAAATACTGTGAAAATTTCCTTGCTCTGTTAAACATCATTTGGGAATTGTTTAAAAGAAAAAAGAAAATTTACAGGACGGCTCATAATTTTGACTTTAACTCTATATACAATGTATATTGGAAACTATAAATATACAGTCAAATAATAACTCATTGGATGGACTCAGTTTAATTAAGATCAGGATTTCAATCTAATAAATTTCGCCTAACAATGACATCAATTCTATGACAAAAATGATCGAGCAAAACTGTGATGTTTACATGTGAGAAGTGGAAACCAAGAGGAATAAAGACCTACATGGGAGGAAACTAGTGGTTGTGCACACACAGTGGATGTCATTTTTACAAGAATGTTAGTCTTTATTTTAGAAGATTAATCATTATTATTTGACAGTTTCTTGAAATTAAGTCATTAGAAAGCATCTTAAAGTTTATGATTATGACTTATAAAATATATATATTATATATATATATATATATATATATATATATATATATATTTTTTTTTTTTTTTTTGATGGTGTAATATTTTAACCTGTGTTTAATTCAGGCTAACTTCCGCAAAGCAAGAGTAACCTATAGGGCTAGAGTAACCAATAGGGCATTCTCACGAGCGGGCGAGAAAACTGATCGCATGCATGCTGTGAGGCATAAGCTCGTCTGCGAGAGAGTACACTGTGTGCACAGATGACGATGTGCAGGCACAAGGGTTTACAACGAGCTCACAAGTGCCTGTTTCCTCACGGTAATCTCGCGGTTCACTTCTCCTCGCGCGCAAACATCACCGGTGCGTTTGATTATTTTTGGCATGGAATTGCCGCCATACCTTACTAGGTAGTTGGACCAACACAATTCCTTCATGTTGTCCCAACACAAAACTCTTAAGTTAAGTATAAATTTAAGTGGACTGAACATAAAACAAATAAGAGAATCACGCGGGGCCCCCCTGCGGTGCGTGCTCTGCGGGCCTGTGCGCTACGCCACTCTACAGCATATTAGCAGTCACAATTTAATTTAGATTTTTCCTGCAGTCCTAGTTTTGAACATCTAAAAATATTATATAATTTACATATGTACTTTTATCAATTATGATTGATAAGTGATATCACATGTACATGACATTTTTGTTGCTTAACACCTATTTGCAAAATCCAGTAGTCAACATTCGATTTTAAATCAAAACCTTTAATCAAAGTTGTCCTAAAACTATTGAACAGCACCTATTCATGTCATGGGACAATTATTTATTTTTTTTTGATCCACTTCTACTGTTGACTGCTGTATTCGTTTTTTTTAAGAATGTAAATGTGACTGAATATGACTCCTACCTGTAAGTAAAGGTACTGCAGGTTGTGCAAGCCCTCAAACAAGCCAGCGGGTAGAGTGATCAGGCCACAGTGGTAGAGGTGCAGAGCATGCAGTCTCGTCAGGCCCTGGAAAGTGTCTGAAGCCAGAGAGCGCAGGTGTTTGTTGTCCCCCAGATCCAGCTCCTCCAGGCGGGTGAAGCCCATGAAGGTGGAGGGCTGGATGTAAGAGATGTTGTTGGAGTAGAGCCAGAGCATGACTGTGGTCGGGCTGAAGTGGCCCTGCAGCAGCCGCTGGATCTTGTTGTTCTGCAGAAAGACGCGCTCGCTCTGGGCCGGAATTCCCTCAGGAACCACCTGAAAGTTGTGAGCCTGGCAGCTGACGGTGCTGGGAGAGTCGTAGCAGATGCAGTGACGCGGACAAGCCTGGGTCAACTCTAAACCACACAACACCAGGAGAAACTCCAGACCACAGCCTGCAGAAAAAAACACAACTTCATGAGTAAAGGAGATCAGTCTGGCTGGTTAGTCATGTCCAAACTTTTCCAAAAGGCTGACCTTGCAAGTCAAAATTAGACTATATTCAATCATTTAAAAAGAAAATGTAATATGTCAAGCCTAATCAAATTACAGAAGCTTGATAGAGTCCATCATCTTAAAATGTTAAAAATATATAGTTTTAGTTATGTTATCCACTGTATTAAATACACTGTATTATAGTCGTATTTGACATTCTGTTGACTCTGATACATACTTTTCACACACTATGTAGTAGGGAAGTATGTGATTTCAGAGTAGCAAGTCTGAAATCATACCATCCAATTAAAACAGTAAAGGCGGGATAAATTCTGAATGTGCATCCAATGTACACTTCACTGTCCCATGATGCCACACAAGAGAATTTTTTTATGTATGTATGTATGTATGTATGTATGTATGGCAAGTTTGTATGTTAGCCCCCTGTTTATTTTTCCCCCCAATTTATGTTTAACGAAGAGAAGGTTTTCTTAACACATTTTTAAATTTTCCAAGACACTTCTATACAGCTTAAAGTGACATTCAAAGGCCTAACTAGGTTAATTAGGTTAACTAGGCAGTTTAGGGTAATTAGGCAAGTTATTGTATAATAATGGTTTGTTCTGTAGACTATCTGGAAAAAAATTAGCTTAAAGGGGCTAATCATTTTGACCTTAAAATGGTTCATAAAATTAAAACATCATCATAAAATTAAAACTGCTTTTATGCTAGCCGAAATAAAACAAATAAGACTTTCTCCAGAAGAAAAAATATTATCAGACATACTTTAAAAATTTCCATAAGTTATTTACAAGTTTCTGACCACTTGTGTTCAATGTGCTGCCCATTGTCTTGGATTGTGTTGAATACAAGATGTGAAGCACCTAAAACAACGGATACTGGAAGCCTGTGCTGACATTTCTCCTGCGGTGTTGCTATCTGTGTGTGAAGAGTGGGAGAAGAGGGTTGCATTGACAATCCAACACAACGGGCAGCACATTGAACACATTTTATAAGTGGTCAGAAATGTGCAAATAACTCATGAAAGAAAAAAGTTACGTTAAAACTAAGCACACCGTTGTTTTTCTTGTAAAATTCCCAATAAGTTTGATGTGTCAAATGACCCTCTTCCTATTGCAAAAACCAAAAGTTGCATCCAAGATGGCCGACTTCAAAATGGTCACCACCCACCTTGAAAAGTTTGCCCCCTCACATATACTAATGTGCCACAAACAGGACGTTAATATCACCAACAATTCCCATTTTATTAAGGTGTTTCCATATAAATGGCCTACTCTATATATGCACGAATGTAATATTGAAAAGCTTCCTACAGTATAGCAAATATGAATCTAAATGAGAGATTTGTAAGGGGTGTACTCATTTATGTTGAGCATTGTAAACGGCAATCCACATGTATTACTACACACTGTATGATGCAGAGCAGTACAAATGCAAAAAAAAAAAATAAATAAATAAAAACTGTGATATTTGTATTAATACAATTCATGTGTGCATCTAAAGCCATCTCTGAACACATCGACCCATGAGCCTATACATTAAAAGCAGAAAATCAATGTTAAAGGTTACAGAACAAAAATAAACTCATGTGCACAAGCATTTCTGTGAGCGTATGTGTGCATGAAAAACATCCATGTCTGAGAAAGAAAAAGCTATTGAGAGAAAAAAAAGCGATGAGGATGAGGTTGCGATGAAGGGCGCTGTTGTATAAGTGAACGTTAGTGGCTCGGCATTGATTCGCCTCTTTGATGTGGAATTGAAATGGGAATGAGAGCGAGAGGTTTTGGAGGTGCACCGCAGCGGGAAGAGTTTTTCGAGGAAGAGATGCAACGTGTGAGTCATTTCAGATGCACAAGAACTAAAAGGATGAGCTTGCGGAGAGAGACGGACAGAGATTGATATTGACAGAGACAGTAAAGTTCGACGCAGAGCTGAGTGATGTGCTGTAATACAGGCTGCTCTGACACTGATATGAAACATTAGCATTCTCAGATGCAAGAAAGCGTGACAGGAGACTCTTGCTTAGTGTTAAAAGGGATGGTTCACCCAAAAATGGAAATCCTCTCATCGTTTACTCATCCCCATGTTGTTCCAAATCTGTGACTTACCTTTTTTTTTGGAACAAGAAAGGAGTTGAATACTGAACATAAAATGAAGGAATAATGATGCTTTTAGGCTTTGAAACGTGGCATAAAATCAACATAAAATTGGTTGAGATTTATTTTATTTATTTTATTATTATTATTTTTTTGCATTGTAATTATTCGCAAGCCAAACATAGAAATAACTTATTGGATTTTTCTGTTAAAATGAGCCTTAAAAAATAACAACATTTGGACTCGTAATAAGACTGACATCATCTTTTGTTTGGATTGATGAATGGATTTGATTGATTGGTTGATGGATAGATGGATTGATGGATTTGATTGACTGATCGATTGGTTGATGGATGGATGTATTGATGGATTTGATTGACTGATAGATGGATGGATTGATGGATGGATAGATAGATGGATGGATGAATGGATGGATGGATTTGATTTGATTGACTGATCGATTGGTTGATGAATGGATGGGTTTGATTTGATTGACTGATCGATTGGTTGATGGATGGATGTATTGATGGATTTGATTGACTGATGGATGGATGGATGGATGAATGGATAGATTTGATTTGATTGACTGATCGTTTGGTTGCTAGATGGATGTATTGATGGATTTGATTGACTGATAGATGGATGGATGGATAGATTTGATTTGATTGACTGATCGATTGGTTGCTAGATGGATGTATTGATGGATTTGATTGACTGATCGATTGGTTGCTAGATGGATGTATTGATGGATTTGATTGACTGATCGATTGGTTGATGGATGGATGTATTGATGGATTTGATTGACTGATCGATTGGTTGATGGATGGATGTATTGATGGATTTGATTGACTGATTGATTGGTTGATGGATGGATGTATTGATGGATTTGATTGACTGATCGATTGGTTGATGGATGGATGTATTGATGGATTTGATTGACTGATCGATTGGTTGATGGATGGATGTATTGATGGATTTGATTGACTGATCGTTTGGTTGATGGATGGATGTATTGATGGATTTGATTGACTGATCGATTGGTTGATGGATGGATGTATTGATGGATTTGATTGACTGATGGATGGATGGATGGATGGATGGATGAATGGATAGATTTGATTTGATTGACTGATCGATTGGTTGCTAGATGGATATATTGATGGATTTGATTGACTGATAGATGGATGGATGGATAGATTTGATTTGATTGACTGATCGATTGGTTGCTAGATGGATGTATTGATGGATTTGATTGACTGATCGATTGGTTGCTAGATGGATGTATTGATGGATTTGATTGACTGATCGATTGGTTGATGGATGGATGTATTGATGGATTTGATTGACTGATCGATTGGTTGATGGATGGATGTATTGATGGATTTGATTGACTGATCGATTGGTTGATGGATGGATGTATTGATGGATTTGATTGACTGATCGTTTGGTTGATGGATGGATGTATTGATGGATTTGATTGACTGATCGATTGGTTGATGGATGGATGTATTGATGGATTTGATTGACTGATGGATGGATGGATGGATGGATGGATGAATGGATAGATTTGATTTGATTGACTGATCGATTGGTTGCTAGATGGATATATTGATGGATTTGATTGACTGATAGATGGATGGATGGATAGATTTGATTTGATTGACTGATCGATTGGTTGCTAGATGGATGTATTGATGGATTTGATTGACTGATCGATTGGTTGATGGATGGATGTATTGATGGATTTGATTGACTGATCGATTGGTTGCTAGATGGATGTATTGATGGATTTGATTGACTGATAGATGGATGGATGGATAGATTTGATTTGATTGACTGATCGATTGGTTGCTAGATGGATGTATTGATGGATTTGATTGACTGATCGATTGGTTGATGGATGGATGTATTGATGGATTTGATTGACTGATCGATTGGTTGCTAGATGGATGTATTGATGGATTTGATTGACTGAACGATTGGTTGATGGATGGATGTATTGATGGATTTGATTGACTGAACGATTGGTTGATGGATGGATGTATTGATGGATTTGATTGACTGAACGATTGGTTGATGGATGGATGTATTGATGGATTTGATTGACCGATCGATTGGTTGATGGATGGATGTATTGATGGATTTGATTGACTGATAGATGGATGGATTGATGGATGGATAGATAGATGGATGGATGAATGGATGGATGGATTTGATTTGATTGACTGATCGATTGGTTGATGAATGGATGGGTTTGATTTGATTGACTGATCGATTGGTTGATGGATGGATGTATTGATGGATTTGATTGACTGATCGATTGGTTGATGGATGGATGTATTGATGGATTTGATTGACTGATGGATGGATGGATGAATGGATAGATTTGATTTGATTGACTGATCGATTGGTTGCTAGATGGATGTATTGATGGATTTGATTGACTGATCGATTGGTTGCTAGATGGATGTATTGATGGATTTGATTGACTGATCGATTGGTTGATGGATGGATGTATTGATGGATTTGATTGACTGATCGATTGGTTGATGGATGGATGTATTGATGGATTTGATTGACTGATTGATTGGTTGATGGATGGATGTATTGATGGATTTGATTGACTGATCGATTGGTTGATGGATGGATGTATTGATGGATTTGATTGACTGATCGTTTGGTTGATGGATGGATGTATTGATGGATTTGATTGACTGATCGATTGGTTGATGGATGGATGTATTGATGGATTTGATTGACTGATGGATGGATGGATGGATGGATGAATGGATAGATTTGATTTGATTGACTGATCGATTGGTTGCTAGATGGATATATTGATGGATTTGATTGACTGAAAGATGGATGGATGGATAGATTTGATTTGATTGACTGATCGATTGGTTGCTAGATGGATGTATTGATGGATTTGATTGACTGATCGATTGGTTGATGGATGGATGTATTGATGGATTTGATTGACTGATCGATTGGTTGCTAGATGGATGTATTGATGGATTTGATTGACTGATAGATGGATGGATGGATAGATTTGATTTGATTGACTGATCGATTGGTTGCTAGATGGATGTATTGATGGATTTGATTGACTGATCGATTGGTTGATGGATGGATGTATTGATGGATTTGATTGACTGAACGATTGGTTGATGGATGGATGTATTGATGGATTTGATTGACTGATCGATTGGTTGATGAATGGATGTATTGATGAATTTGATTGACTGATCGATTGGTTGATGGATGGATGTATTGATGGATTTGATTGACTGATCGATTGGTTGCTAGATGGATGTATTGATGGATTTGATTGACTGATAGATTGGTTGATGGATGGATGTATTGATGGATTTGATTGACTGAACGATTGGTTGATGGATGGATGTATTGATGGATTTGATTGACTGATCGATTGGTTGATGGATGGATGTATTGATGGATTTGATTGACTGATCGATTGGTTGATGGATAGATGTATTAATGGTTTTGATTGACTGATAGATGGATGGATGGATGAATGGATAGATTTGATTTGATTGACTGATCGATTGGTTGATGGATGGATGTATTGATGGATTTGATTGACTGATCGATTGGTTGATGGATGGATGTATTGATGGATTTGATTGACTGATTGATTGGATGGATGGATTTGATTGACATTGTTTGGTTGGATGGATGGATGGATTGACTGATTTGATTGTATGATGTATAATATAACAACAAGCTGTAAATGACAACCCCTAATACACTTGTATTATTATACACTATTTGATGCAAAGCAATAGTACAAATGTAAAAAATATATATCAAATAAAAACAAGAAAGGACATATTAATACCTTAAGGGCACATAGTAGTACCTAAAAAGTACAAAAGTGTTCCTCTTAATTTTTAGGTACTAATATATACTTTTGGGGTACCAATATGGACCCTATAAGTACAAATGTGTACCTTTTGAAAGGTACCACCCCAGTGACAGCTCGCATACCTTCATTTCTGAGAGTATAACAGTATGCTGTATATGGCAACCCCTAGTCCACATGTAATACTACACACTGTATGAAGCATAGCAACAGTACAAATGCAAAAAACTTTTGTACAAATTAATGACAGCATGACATGCCTCAGTGCCTACTAGACTTTCCCGTCAGTGGAAGAGACATCAATAGTTCACATACTTTTTTCGCTTTAAAGATTATGCCTTTTATAACTGATATAACAGAGTTGACCAAAACATAGAGATATTTGTTTTTCATAACAAATTACAATACAGAAAGTAGATGCGTCATGCACTTAAGTTGAGTAAACACACAAGATTTAACAAGACTACAGCTAAATATGTGATTCACAATGTGTGGATTATATTCAAGTTAATATTATGAAGACAAAATGTCCCTATATATACATACAAACATCATTTTAGAGACTATTTGATATCACTTACTTTCCTTCGGCCTAGTCCGTCTGTCCATCTGTCTGTCTGTCTCTATCTATCTATCTATCTATCCATCTATCCATCTATCCATCTATCCATCCAGCCATCCATCCATCCATCCATCCATCCATCCATCCATCCATCCATCCATCCATCCATCCCTGTCTGTCTACAGAGCATTTACAAACATGAGATTAATAATTATAAATTATATGAATGTAAAATTTTGGATATCATAAAGCTGCCCCCCCCCCACTTTTAAAATATCCGCTAAACCCCTGGTTGATACTGCTCCTTTAACAGACATTTAGCTGACTATAAGAAACTTTGCAAGTACATGTCAACATAAACTAACTCTAACCTAACAATCTACTTATAATCTAATGAGAATTAGTTGGCATGCAGATAACTTGAATTCAACAAACAGACCATCAAAATAAAGTGTGACCCTAATGTTTTATTTTTATTTTTTTAGTATAATTCAGGTCTTCAAAGCCAAACAAACTTGGTTGAGATTCAGATTAAGATTAAAGAGAATACATAATTTTGTTCGTTAATGATTAACTGTGTAATTATTCAAGCATTTTTAAAACCATTTAATCTGCAATAACCTTTTATTATGTTTGTCACTTTTGTGTGTTTATAATAATAATATTAATAATAATAATAATAATAATAACAAAAAAATAATAATTTTATATATATATATATATATATATATATATATATATATATATATATATATATATATATATATATATATATATATATATACATATATATATATATAGAGAGAGAGAGAGAGAGAGAGAGAGAGAGAGATTTACAGCCTCAGTCAACTTTTGCTGTAATCAAAGAGCAACCATCTTAAATTTTCTTGAACTTTTGTGTTTAACAGAAGAAAGCAAACTATGGCAATCATCCAGCTGAACTATTCTTCCAAACTTGTTTAGTAATGTCGTCGGGTCATTGCATTCCAAATACATGTGTTTGTACACGTGCCAACATATGTGATTGTGTTTATTTTAAGATTACACTGATCTCTTCTGTTTACACACTTGACGGATGACCTTTTCCAGCAAGGCTTTGTTTCAACCAGCACCCGATGCCTAATACAGCATGAAATCACAAATGGCCTCGGATGACACGTGTAATCCTGGGCGTTTAAATGTTTGCATTTGCATTTGACGCCAGGTTTTTTTTTTCTTTTTTCTCTGACGTTTTTTTCCCTCTCCCAAACATTAGCTTTGCTTTATCTTTATTACAGCAGTACAACAGTGTCAACAAAATTACGCTCTCTCTAGCTGGCGAAATGAAGTGTATTCTTCTGAAAATGAATGCTGAATGCGCAGCTCGACTGCTGGCTGTGTGAATTGAATTTGTCTGATAGGATTTTTCTTTATTTGATTATGAAAATAGACTGAAGTCAAACCAGCGGGTATTACCATGCTGTATTGCACCTGAATAACTCTTCTAGACAGTGTGTCTCTTTATCTCCTTCATTCTCATTCTATCGGTTCTTAGCCTCAAACACACACACACACACACAGACACACACTCAACCTAATGCACAAAAAGGGCCGGCAAGCATGAATATGGTCGTTTAGAAGTGTTAGATTACTAACGCTTAAATAAAAGGTCAAAGCACATCTTCTTTCTTCCCCCCTGAAGCTGCGCTTGCAAATGAAAATGTATTTGAGTATCGGTTCTGCAGGTTATGGAAAGGTTAAACAGGACTGATTAAGGACCGTCTGACATCATAGCACCTACCGGCGAGGACTAGCATCCATTAACTGTCTGGAAGATGTTCTAACAATTTTAATTTAACCCCCTGGGCAGAGATTATTATTTTAATACTAAATGAAAGCACCAGATTTGATTGATTTGGCTGAGAGCTGCTGGTTTGTGATGGATATCTGGTTGAAATAGTTCTGAAGGAACTGTTATTTTGAAATTAGTCACTGTAATTTCAGGAAAATGTTCATTTCGGTTCCCAGTTTTGGCAGGTTTTTGTGCAGGGTTTTCTAGTAGTATGGTTGAAATGTTGGATCATTGATTGAAAGTAATCTTGTAACAGAATGTTTATAAGTTTTGTCCCACTTTCTATTAAGTGGCCTTAAATAGAATCTACTTACACTGAAATTAATAATTTGTTACAATGCGATTGTGCAAATACTGTACATGTTTTTACATTGTACTTATACTTGACCAAATACCTGCATGTAATTATATTTATAATTAATTTCTGTAATTACATTTATAATTACACTTCATACCATCCTTTAGACCAGGGGTGGCCAACCCTGTTCTTGGAGAGCCACCTTCCTGCAGATTTCAGTTGCAACATATCAAACACACCTGCCTGTAATTATCACGTGGTGTTCAGGTCCTAGGCTGCGTCCGAAACCGCCTACTACTCAGTAGGTACTGCATTTGAATTTAAACGTACTACTCGGCCGTTATAAAAGTATGTTCTATACAGTTTGAATGTGAAAACTACATGTGACGTACTACATCTGCCATTTTGTCATGGTCACGTGACCTAATTGCGTCAGTTGCGTGGCTTTACTTCCATTCATGAATTTGCTCGTGGGGCATCATGGGATATCGCAGCATGCATGGGATGCGCACTCCGGAATCTCGCCGGAAGTAGTAAGTCATCCGGGTACTTCTCGCATACTGATTTTCAAATTCTATGAATTCGGACACACTACTCGGCTCACATACTTATTTTGACGTACTATATAGTATGGAAGTATGCGGTTTCGGACGCAGCCCTAATTTATTGGTTCAGGTGTGCTTGATATGGGTAGCAACTGAAATCTGCAGCAAGGTGGCTCTCCAGGAATAAGGTTGGCCACCCCTGCTTTAGACCTTCTGCACAGTTTAGCTTTAACCCTAATTAAACACACCTGATCAAACTATTTGAGTCCATCAGGCTTGGTTTAAACCAGGGGTGGGGAACCTTTTTTTCTATCAGGGGCCATTTACATTTTTGTAACATCATTTAGGGGCCATACTAAATTATAGGGCTGCTCGATTATGGGAAAAGTCATAATCGCGATTATTTTGCTCATAATTGTAATCACAAATTATTCAAAACGATGATCAGTTGAAGTCAAAATTATTCGCCCTCCTGTGAATTGTTTTTTTTTTTTTTATATGCAAATGCCACACAGAAATTCCAAGGGGTCCAGCTGGGATTTGAACCAGCGACCCTCTTGCTGTGAGGCAACAGTGCTAACCACTGAGCCACCATGCTGATGTGCAATTTTATATGCTTTAATTGAACATTTTGTTACAAAGTCAAACATATGTCATTGGAGTCAAGTATGTTAAATACATTATTATTTCAGATCACTAATCCTCTCTTTCCCCATTTAATGACTTCAGCACTTCATTTATTCTTTCCCTTTTTCACGATCATCTAACTCTCTTTCTTCACTCCTTTTAACTTCTCTCCTTTATGTACTGTACTTGTTTATTGTCCGTTGACTTGAATACTCAAAATTGACAAACCCCACACAAGTCTTTTTTTTTTTTTTGTGGTATCTAATGTCCTTTGTTCTCATTTTTCATTCGCTCCTCCATAATGACCCTCTTTGATTTTCTCTCTTATCACATAACAGAGGCTGCTGAAATCCCTCCACGTTCTGGGAGGTGGAGGGGGAAAAAAAAAACCTTCCGGTCACCTCTCGCTCTCTTCACATTCTCATTTTTCCTCTGTCTCTCACATTCGGATTAGAACTCTTCTAGATAATGGTTGAATTAAATATATTATGATGTCTCTTCTCATTTAGCAAGATCCAGCCACCAGGGCCCCCGTCAGTTGGGTCCCGGCCATCAAATGTCACTGAGAATATTTCCTATTATTTCCTCTGAGGATTTTTCCCCTTCCTGTCATGGACAAGATATTGTGTTCATGTAAGTTATTAGGCTCATAGGAGTTGCTTATAGGATCATGTGCAGAAAGCTCAACAGAATTCAGATTCATGTCATTCAAGTTGTGCTTTTCCCTTGTTGGTTTGGTTAATGATTATTTTGATTTGATTATTCTTCCGGGTTACTAAAAAGTATGTAGTGTACAGCATACAGAAACAAAAGGTTTATTAAATTTTGTCAACAGCATAGTAATGTCTGAAGTACAGATCATTAAAAATGAAACACTTTGTTGTTCCATACTGTACTGTATGTATTGGAAAGACTTTTGTTGTTTGGTGAAATTTGCAAAGCATTGTTGAATGACTTTAAATTACAGTGTGTTTAAAGTTTGACAACTTTATTAATCCCACCAAAGGCAATTAAATTATGCCAGTAGCATCATGATGCAACAAACACGTACAGACAAATCACTTACAAACAATAATAAAAAAACACAATCCAGCATGCTTCATAATAACTTTATAAATAATACAAAAAAAAAAACAAAAAAAAACATCCCATATATTAAAAATGTAAAACATGTAAGGTTTTAAATCCTCAGGGACAAAGCTGAATTTATATCTGTTAGAGAATGCTTCTAAACCTTTTTCCAGAGGGCAACAATACAAAAAAAGGCTTCAGAGGATGGGAATCATCTCCTATCACACTTTGAATTTTCCTTATCATTTACTGTTCATGTAACTCTGCTTCATACCGGAGAGGTAAACCAATAATCTTGGAGCAAGTCTTGACTAAGTTTTTAGTCTCTAACAGAAATGACTGCATCCCTTATGGCACACTATACATTAAGTACTAATGCACTTACACACTTAACAGCGTATGAATTTAGCGTCGTCCCAAAAGGAACACTAATGCTTTTTTACTAACCGGAAATTCAAACCGTTTCTCAGATGACATTTGACGGCTGCCAAATCAAAGAAATAAATGACCAAGCTACCAAATAATACCTGCTATCAGTATAACTGCATTAACCAACTAGAGGCAATGAAATCAATCCATGCTGTAAGAGAATTTTGCTTTCAAAACCCACAATAAGTAAAATAAGTGGCCGTTGAGTGCATGAAGTGTTCAACATTTCACACTTTTTTTTTTAACAGTTGAATAGTTGCATCTTCCTGGTGTGTATTTTTTCTTTAGAATAAAAGTAATACTTCAGTGAGAATGCAATACTTACACTATCTGAAAAAAGTCTTATCTGAAAAAAGTCTATCCAAAGAATCTTGATCAACCCTGGGAGTCCTGCAAGAACGCTTTCTTTGCCATTCCAGATGACTTCATTGATAAGTTATTTGAGTCATTATAGAGATGTATGGATGCAGTCCTCCAAGCTCATGGGAGTCATACACAATATTCTATATATATTTTTTAATGTATATTCTGAAAATACCTTAATCTGACTTTACTGTCCTAATTAAATAATTAAAAATCAAGGCATGAACAGATTTTATTTTGCTAAAATAAGCGTAATCTAGAGGCCTTTGCCTTTCATACAGTATAAGCCACTTTTTATACCAAAGGATCATCTAGAAGTCAAGCTATTTTTTTAGTGTTCCTAAAACTTTTGTCAGTTAGTCTACACTGTTTATACTACAAAATGGCGCTGAATAGTGCACAAGTATGTAATTTGGTATTCACCCAACTCTGTCAAAATGATCCATGTTCATATGCCTCCATGGAAATGACTAAACTACTGCATTATGTATGCCAGGTCAGTAGTTAGGGATAACAATGTGTAAAGAAGCACAATGTGTCTTTAAAGTCAACGTGAAACAAAAGATTGTTTTTTTTCTCTCTCTTACATGAAGTACATCCGATAAAAAAAGCTTTGTAGGTCAGCGTTTGATTTTGTCCACTGAGAACCAATTGGGATTGCTGGAAGATGGGCATTGCTAACAACATGAAGGAAGATTTGAATGTCAGTTTGCACTCATTACTGTCCACCAGAATCACCATCAGCAACCTCTGGTGCAGAATGTTTTGAGATGCCCAATGATTATGAGAATGAGGAGCTAAATTTTCTAGACGGAATGATAGATCTTGTGTTAGATTTCTGCTGAGACAGGGCAGAGATGAGACATGTACTGATAGCCCCACCCTAAAAGCATTCCATGTGACCAATAGTGAATTTGTTTCGAGAAATGAGGGAAGGTTATGGTAATTTATTTATTTTTTTAAGATTAGGATGGCAAATTAGTCTTCACAAAATAATGAAGTGCAAAGATACATTGTTTGTAACAAACAGTATTCAACTTATTTTTCGCCGACGAGTGGGCGCAGCCATTTTAATCTTTTCAGCTTGAGTCTTCCGGCTTATTCACTTCCATTCATTTTTAAACATTAAAAACTGCTCGGTTCGCTGTTTGATGTTGCAAACTGATATTTTCTTATTATAATATTCTACTTGTTCTGTATAGTCATGCAAACATTTGTTTGTAGAGCAAGTAGTTTGACCGTTTTCCGCTGTTTATTATTTTTAGTCATTTCTCCTATAGGCAACTGAACCTGAAGTTCGAAACAATCTCGAAAACAGGCGCACTTCTGCATTTTAGAATAAGAAAAGTTAATTTTGATTTCATACTGACTTGAAGGTGCAGAATTTTTAGCTTTTTTACTATCTTTACTATATTTAAATAAAAATAGTAATATCTTAGTAGTACTGCCAACTACATTTTAATATCTTTAAATTTACTATCTTTAAAATAAATGAAGCAGTATTTTTATTTATTTCCATGCAGGCATGTGAACGTTGATTATTTTGACAATGTTAGGTGGATACCAAATTGCATACTAATGCACTATTTTGCGCCATTTTGTAGTATAAACAGTGTACACTACTTGACAAAAGTCTTGTCGCCTATTAAGGTTTTAGGAACACTAAATAATACCTTGCGTCAGATTTTGCTCCAAAATAAGCATATGAAATGACTTGTTTAAACATAGAAAGCTAAAATCAAGTATATTCCCATGTGTAGTTTCAGTGTTGGTATTCCTCCTCTACTCAAGTGCATCTGTCATTATAGATGTTATTCTGCTGTACATGTTATACATCAAACAACATTGTGTGTGTGTTTTTTTTTTACCCTGCTGGAGGTTGATATAATAGAGCTGCGCATGAAAGTATGTGTGAGTGGGTGTAGGCAGTGGTGTCAGTCTGAATAAACGGCGTGGGGAGAGTGGACATACACATGCTGGGGGTAATGTTGTGCAGAATGCCAAAGAGAAAACATCCACACTGAGATAAAACACTACAGACTAGCAGAGAGAGGCGGTGGGAAGATTGGAATATCACAATAGGCGGATCTGTCTGTGTTTGTTAGCACTACAACATGAGGGGGTCTATAATAAGTGGAGAAAGCTATACACTAGGATTCCCATTTATCTTAATGGCAGTATTTTTTAGTTGATGCATTAAATACGGCCATTTGCATGTTTACTTATGTAACCCCTCCAGCTCTCCTGGTAGAATTTGAATCAGTGTCTTTTGAATAAAAGGTTGACACACTCTCAATGATGCTAAAGATTGCAACATTTGCAGCATAGAGGCCAAGGAAGTTAGGTTCACTTGCATAGCTACAGTACTAATATTTTACCCCATTATGCTCACCACTAAACCTCTCTTCCCCCTGGGTCATGGCACCAATTTAACCCCTCCTGTTTCACTCCTACCACTCTGAGTGTGTTTTAATTGGCATCTCTGGCATGATATATAAACATGCTCACAAGGATGCTAAAGACTGTGGCATCTAATGCCATTTGTTAGTTCATCTCTAGATCCCAAGAGAGTAAGGTTTACTTAGAGCTTTTACTGCATGGCCACCATTTAATACTCACCCCCTTAAACCTCACTCTCATTTAGGTCATGACACCAAAGAAACCCCTCTGGTACTACTCCTACTGAAAGGGACAGCTTTCCCACTTTTAGAACCAATCAAGTGCAGTTTGCTCTTAAAAGTGGGCTATCGTTACATTCATCCGTAAACCTCACTTTCATCCGGGTCACGGCACCAATTTAACCAGTTGTACTCATACCAATCAAAGCACTATTTAAACCATTTTCTCTGGCATAGGAGCTGGATTCAGTCACAGGGATGCCAAAGACAGCCGTAAGTGTCATTTGCTAGAACATTTCTACAAGTCAGATGAGGTTTACTTATTAATAGGCCCACAAGGAATCTGCACGTGCAGATTTTTAGCCCATCATTAATTCTGTTTATTTACTTAAATAAAGTGAATGTGAATCTAATTGGATTTGCATTTTAAACCTTAAATAAAAGTTTAAAAGATGTTATTTTTTATTTCACACATTAAGGTTTTAGTTATGATATTACCAAAATAATTCTGCAGAAATCTGCAGATTTTTACCAAAATTCTCAGCAGAAATGGCAAAAAACGTCCGCAGATTCTGTCCGACCCTACTTCTTAGCTGGCCTCCATTACACTTACCCCACTAAACCACACTTCCTTATGCAGGGTTTCTGCAGGTCTCAGCAAAGGCAAATTTAAGACTTTTAAAGACCCTTTTAGGACCATTTTGAATGAAATTTTAGACTTTTACAGGGCTAATAACTAAGGATGTTTTTCTAATGGCCCGGTTGTTGCTTTAATATCATTTGATATGTTATTTACTTCTTAGATATAATTTATTTTGTCAAAACAAAGAAACTCTATTTATATATACTTATTTCAACAATGTTTCTTTTTTAAAAAGGACAAGTTTAACATTGTTAAAAGTTTATAGACACATTTACTTGAATGATCAAAATATATATTTGTTGGCTATATATGTTTTAAGATATATATTTGAACTCCTATTCAACCTAATGCTTTTTTGTTACAAAACCTTGCCTATTCCGTGTCTACTTTTAAATATTGTCGCTTCCCCTTCTGTACATATTTTTGTAAAACTGGTGTATCATGTAAAGGGAAATGTTGTTATTATCATGAGGAATTGTGCAATTTGTTTTTAGGTTTCTTTCCCTGATTAGAGAATTAAATTTGGACAATTTGCTGTAAAAATGGCTATTGTCAATAGTATCTCTTTGGAATAAAACTTAAATTTATATATTAATAGTATTTGGATAGATGTTGGACTGATTGGGTAGCTTTACTTGGACAGAGGAAAATTAAGACCTGTTTAAACTGTTTTAAGACCTACAACACAATATTTCAGTGAATCTAAGCCTTTTTAGGGCCTAAAATTTTGCTTTTGAAATTAAAGACTTTGTTTTTTAGACCCTGTGGACACCCTGCTTAAAAAAAACACAAGTCCCATTTAGGTCAAGGCACTGATATAACATTTCTGGTTTTACTCATACCAATGAGAGAGGAATTAGAATAGTAAGATATTTCTAGCTTGGGAGCTAGATGCACTCACTGGGATGTAAAGACAGCAGCATTTAGTGTTGTTAAAACTCTCCTATAGACCACAGGAGAGAGGTTTACTTGCACAGCTCTTATTAGCTGGTCTCTATTACACTGAACCACACTCCCCCCTAAACCACACTCCCATTCAGGTCATGGCACCAATGTAATCCTTCCGGTTCTACTCATACCACTCTGAGTGGAATTCGAATTGCAGGATTTGATCTCTGGCATGGGAGGCGGATTCAATGATTTGCTAGTTCGCCTCTAGGGAGAACGGTAGTGAGTTTTACTTTAAAAAAAAATTCTCCAAATGAACTTCTTGTTGGACTGATTTTGTTCAAAATGACATCACACAAGTTCATTCCTTAGTTTTTCTTAGGACTTTAGTTGTAAATGTTTTGTAAAGTAGTAGTTATATGTAGCATTTAGGCAATAGGAGTTAACTAAGCCATGCTAACCAAACAAACCCTGACCTGTTGGTGCAGTGCCATCTCAGTAATGGATTGAGTAAACATCTCTAGACTCAGCCAGCCCTGTCCAACAAAATTGGCCAAAGAGAACAAATTTGTCTGTGTGCCAGCACATATTGCAGCCTGTCAGACTGTTCATGACCCTCCATTTAAAGGCACTCTACTTCTGTCTATCTGTCTCATTCTTTCTTTCACACACCATCTGTGTGAGCGACACGATGAAACTAGATCGCTCCCATTACAATCAGCAAAAGTGTGCGATTGATTTTTGATGACTGACAGCTTTGTTGATTATAATGGGAGTGAATGAGTTTTGACACGTTGTGATGCACAGCTGCTTGTAGCATGGCCGACACTTTATTTTTTCTTCCACACTTTCAGCACTGACACCAGAGAAAGGTCAAATGAAACAGCTTTCAGGCAGGAGTGCCGAAGATCAAAAACTTTCAAAAAAGAAGTTTTGAAGGTGTTGAAGGAGCCAGGTCAGTTTGAAATTAAGCAGAACAAAACTGTCACTTGGGGTTTGTCACTCCGTTAAATTTAATGCTGAATAGCTTGACTGAAGCTCAAAAACTATTTATTTACATTGCTTGTTTGGTACGCTGTTGAACCTGGCAAAACAAAAAAACGGGGGCTCGTCCGGGATGAGTATGTGCCTAAATACTAATTTGTATATGATCCTGGGTACCATTACTAATGTATATAAACATTTTAAGACTACAGACTATTTCTCAAATCATGCAAATAGCATCAGAGTATGTCAGGATAGATAGAAGGTTGACATCTGGGTCATGGCACCAATTTAACCCCTCCCGTTTCACTCATTCCGCTCTAAATTTGTGATATATGAACAAGGATGCTAAAGACTGCAGCTTCTAATTTCATTTGTTAGTTCACCTTTAGAGCCCAAGAGAGTGAGGTTTACGCAAAGCTTTTACTGTTTGGCCACCATCATATTCACCCCACTAAACCTTACTCCCATCCGGGCCACGGCACTAATGAAACCCCTGTGGTACCACTCCTATCAATCTGAATGGGATTCAAAGTGGCTTTCCCACCTCTAGAGTCATTTGCTAGTGTGGCTTTAAGACCAATCAAGTGCAGTTTGCTCACACAGCTTTAAAAAGTGTGCCACCATTACATTCAACCCTAAACCTTACCTATACGTCTTTCGGATGAGATGTTTAACAGAGGTCCTGACTCTTTGTGGTCGTTAAAAATGGGTTTAACCCTGGTTAAATTGTTTAACCCTGGAATCCTGGCCAAATTTGCCCACTGGCCTCTGTCCATCATGGCCTCCTAACACTCCCCATATCATAATTGGCTTCATTACTCTCTCCTCTCCACCAATCAGCTGGTGGTGGATAAGGAGATTCTCCGCAAAAATGTGTAAAACTCTTTGAGAGTCTAGGAAAGCACTATATAAATGTAAGGAATTTATGATATAGATGTGAGGCATCCGGGTCACGGCACCAATTAAACCCCTCTGGTACTACTCTTATCACTCTGAATGGGATTCAAAGTGGCTTTTCCACTTCTAGTGTCATTTGCTTGTGTGCCTTTAGGACCAATCAAGTGCAGTTTGCTCACACAGCTCTTAAAAGTGGGCCACCTTTACATTCAACCCTAAACCTCACTTCCATCTGGGTCACGGCACCAATTTAACCAGTTGTACTCATACCAATCAGAGCAGTATTTAAACCATTTTACCTGGCATGGGAGCTGGATTCACTCACTGGGATGCTAAAGACAGCTTTTAGTGTCAATTGCTAGAACAATTCTATAAGTCAGATGAGGTTTACTTATTAGCCTCCATTACACTTACCCCCAAGCCACACTTCCTTTAACAAAAACACGGTTCCATTCAGGTCAAGGCACTGACAAAATAATGCTGGTCTGTATACAAGCAAAATGGGTAGAAGGGGAAAACAACCAGCAAATTGTGTGTGTACATGTATGAATGTGTACACTACATCTAGCAATAGTTATTTCTACATTTAACAATGCAGGTTGATTCCAAGATTGAGGTGGTCATATCAAAAAGTGTAAATTATGAATCAAAGAAAGTGAGATTGCATTAATACTCCCTTTTTTTCAGCTCTGCTTTGTAGCCTTGTGAAAGAGCTGATGTCTTGTTGCAGAGAGACTAATTGAAAGGCCGATGCCGCGGACGTGTGTTAGTGACCCTCAGCGCTCGTCTGTCAGTACGTGTCTTCCCGTCCTTTCAGCAGCGAGACAGATAAAACATAAAGGCTCCTTTAATTTTTTTTCCACATGTCTGATTGAATAGACGAGCAGCCGTGTGCCGCTGCAGATGGACGGGCTGAGGCGATCGCATGCATATCAATGACAGCGCTCATGAGCACTGACTGTCTGTCTTAATGAGAGGCAATACTGAACCTCGCCGTTTCTCTCTCTCTCCCTCGCGCTCCCTCTCTCCTTTTGTTCTGGACAAACTCAATTTCCTGCCCCTGTCAGCAGGAAGTGGGACGCTGTCTGTTTCTTTATCAGTCAGTTGTGTTATATGCTCATAGCAAGTGTTTTAGTATCATTGCCTTGTTTTATCGTCTGCATATTGAAAGCAAAACTAGACTTGCTCCGTGGGACACATCTGAATTGATTGAAGGCAATCGATGGAGTAGAAGATACAAGTGTTGCACACAAAATAAGTGATGTTAATAAACGACAGAAGCCATGAATAAAAAGTCATTTAGGGTGCTTTCACACCTGTGAATCGATTCAGTTGTTCCGAAACGGAGATTACAATTGTTACGTTGTTGCTCTTTGCTCTTGGAGCGGTTCGCTTTCACACTGCAAAGTTTCTAATCAGACCAAAAGAGCTAAAACAAGTCACGTGCGAGTAAACTCTCCTCACATTGGTCAGAGTGTCAGGGTTTATTTTGCAGCGTCCCGCTAAGCTGTCAGGAGAGGTGGTGGTTTGGTGGTGATTGACAGGGTGCGCGCGCGCGACGTGTCTGAGGAGAGATGCGGTGGGGAGGGGTGAGAAGGGTGCGCGACGATGCCTATTTGAGTACTGGGAGGGAGACACAAGATTACCGGGAGATCATCACTCGTTTGCGGGCATCCGGAGACTCGCGAAACTTCCGGCCCTACTCCTAATTCTCTCTTCATATAGCCTTAAGCCTATTACATATGCATAAAACACTGTGATATAACCGCGCTCGGATCGGATCGCTTTCTCACTGCAATCGAACCGCTCCAGGATTCGTTTCAATCGAACCGAGACCACCTCATTCAAGCGATCTAGGAGCAATTACTTTGGCGCGGAACAGAGAGCGATTGCCCTGTTCACATATGCCAAACGAACCGCGCTAACTGGGCAAACGAGATACGTTCCAAAACAAAAGTGTAGGTGTGAAAGCACCCTTAGTCTCTTTGTGATCTGTTTCAACATGCTTGACTAAATAGTAAACTACTACCAAAAGGTAATCAATAATATTTAGGAAAATGTAACCATCTCTTGTCTTTTTATATGAATAACTAGTTGGACTAGACTTGTATGTCTCATACTGTAGAGTTGTGGTGGTTAAATTGTTCAAGAAAGTTATTCTGCATTGATTTTAATATTTTCAAAATGCATTGCTAGTGACCAGGTGTAAACAGCCATATAGTGTAAACCAGGGCTCTCAAACTATAACTGGCAGGGGGCCATTGGAGTGACTGACAATTCAAAGGAGGGCCATTTTAATATTCAGGCACAAGAAAAACATGGAATCCTAATTTAATTGATGCATTTTAGGACAATAGACATGTCGTTTATATTTCAAGAAATACCTGTAAGCAGTTATAATGCAAATCAGCATGTTTATAGTGTCACGCAGCTCCTAAAACATATCTGTTGCTGGTGGGCCTATTGTTGAGCATGAACCTATAAGTGGGCCTATAAGTGTGCGTGAACTGAAGAGCGGGGAGTGGGTATGAAGAAGGTTGCGCGTCGGGTTCAGGACTTTCCAGGAGACAGAACAATACGGGAGATGGGTCTGAAATACGGAAGACTCCCGTGAAAAACGGGAGTGTTGGCAGATATGGTCTATTCTTGGTTTAATTTTAGAGACCGCTATTCAAAGATCATCCTCCGTGTTCAGTTGTGGCCTGTATTCATTTTTAATGTATTTGATTGCCATAAAGTTGTTAGTTTAACCTGGTGCTATAAAATCAATCTGCTTTGGCTTACGTTATTGGTGTGTTAATCTAACGTAAACACACCAATCCTATAACTAGTCTAAAGTTTGCATTACAGTGTTCATTGCCCCCTACTAGCTAAAGCACAGGAAATCTGTACTACATCTCAGAACTTTCATTCACAAAATTGTGCAACGCCACTGCCTGCAGTATGTACCACAATATGCAGGGTTCACACCAAAAGCAATATTAAATATTCCCATGAGTAAACTACCATTAAAGTCATGTGAACATAGGTATTAATTAATGCATAGCAGGATAATAATGCATTAAATTGCCAAGCCCTTGTACTTATATTTGTCACTTTTAGGAGTGTGATGAAGAAAGAAGGAAGGGTCTAGACCAGGGGTCTCAAACTCAATTTACCTGGGGGCCGCAGGAGGCAAAGTCTGGGTGAGGCTGGGATTTCACAAAAAAAAGTCCTCAAATGTCATTATTAACAGTTTTAATTATTTCTTCTGAACATGAAGTGTCCTGAACATTAATAGAACATTGAGTGAAGATTATGAACAGTTCTTCTGAACATGGCATCTTTTGCCTACTTCTTGCTGCCAGAGACTTGACAGCGCTTCTTCTCACAAATCTGAACCACATTTGGCTTTAGAGCGGAAGCAGTTGAGACCATCAGTATGGCTTGAAGATGATCATCATTAAGTCTAGACCTGTACTTTGACTTATTGAAGTCCTAGGGAAAAAAGTGGGGGAACTTACACAAAACTTCCATTCCCTCACCTAAAAAAAAAGGCGTATATATGTATAAATAAAACACCCCCACCCCACTCCAGTCACATCAGTCTGTACCAGTCTGTATCTACCTATAATATCAATATATATAAGATGCAGGGCAGGCACGTGCACACATAGGGCTCAACCTGTGCAGAGCACATGCCCTTTTTAGTCTTGCATAGAAAGTGCCCTTCCAAAATGATCAAAAGTGCCCCCGCGACGCGACACACCCTCGGTCCCGCCCTTCAGTAGGCGCGCGATAACACCGCTCTTGAGTACGCGCGCGACAACAAACGTGATCAGAACGCGCGCGACAACGCACATTGAGTGACAAGCGCGCTGTGTACGGATAGAATCAGCGGAGCGGGAAGCGCTCTCTCTCCCCGCTCCGCTGATTCTGTCAGAGTACAGCGGTCGGCGCGGGCCACAAAATATTGCACTGAGGGCCGCAAATGGCCCGCGGGCCGCGAGTTTGAGACCCCTGATCTAGACAAAAAAAAAGTGGTCACAACAGAAACATTTGAGCATGTTACCGAGCGATAGTGATGAGGGGTTTATTACAAATAAAAAAAAGACCTGTATATGACCTTTAAAAAAGGAAAACCACTAAAACTAATGGATTTAAAACTTATTTTTGAGCTCATGGAAATGACATTTTTGCTTGGATCATTTTAAGAAGCAATGTGCCGTATTTTTAGAGCTAAAGCTGAGTAATAACATTGAGGCGAATCTAACATACCGTATAAAGCTGACGTTCTTAACTCATGATGTCAAGCCCCACATCAAGATGGACTACAGGCCACTGGTGTTTGCCCACAGAGCTGGATTATGAGCACACTTTTGGTCACAAATGTCCATGGATTGGGGAAAAAACCCTTCTGAAATCTTTCAGCACTCACCGGCTTATGCTTAAGTCTTTACAAGCATCATTCAGAGCAGAGACGCAGCACACACACTCACACACACGCATGCTGATCCTCACGTTTTCATCCACGGCCCATTTAACACAGGAGAATTGATTTAGATTACAAATACTAAAATCAAAAAGCAATTAGGAGCAACTTTCAGCATGCAGACACACAAGATTTTATCATTTTGTGTGTGCCTCATGCAAATCATAAAGAAAGCATGGACATTTAATCCCCATTAGCACTGCATTATCGGTTGCTGGCTGATTTCTAGCACAAGATGCTCTGATGTTTTCAGGGGCTGTGCAAATGGCTGGGACTTTAGAAAATCTGATCATAAATGGGGTGTAAAAATGAGAATGTCGTTCCATTTTGACAATGAATAAAACAGGACATTCGGGCAGGGAAAGTGAGCTGCGCGTGATGTATCATATCGTGCACATGATGATTTATTTTCAATGCATGAATCAAACTTGCTGACAATTGCTGGCATTGTATTCCATGCATCATTTTTTAAGCAATATCCCAGTGGGTCATTGCTCACAGTTACTATTAACTTCTTCATCTTGGCTACATTAAACAACACTATCTCACAAATGATGGATCATCTTTCCTGCAGTGCCTTTACTTCCGTAAACTCCTTCGTCACATTTGCATAATGTTGAACTTTTCTCAGCTCCCACATTCATCAATGTCTGCTTTAAGTCTGCATAAGAGTTAACTTATTTAAACACCAAGAAAAAAATACTGTATTTTAGTTTTTCCCCAATAACTATAATTATAGAATATTTTGAGTGTTTTGGGCTGCTAACTTTGTGCATGAATAAATCTCTCATTAAAACTGCCTGTAGGTGGCAACACATTCCAGTCTTAATAAGTGATTCACTGAACCACCATCACACATCTCTATCCTAATGAGTGATTCACTGAATCAATATTAAACATCCCTAACTTAACGAGTGATTCACTGAATCACTATCACACATCCCTATCCTAATGAGTAATTCACTAAATTAATATTAAACATCCCTATCTTAACGAGTGATTCACTGTATCACTATCACAAATCCATCCTATCTTAATGAGTGATTCACTGAATCGCTATCACACATCCCTATCCCAATGAGTGATTCACTGAACCACCATCACACATCTCTATCCTAATGAGTGATTCACTGAACCACCATCAAACATCTCTATCCTAATGAGTAATTCACTAAATCAATATTAAACATCCCTATCCTAATGAGTGATTCACTGAATCACTATCACACATCCCTATCCTAATGAGTGATTCACTGAATCACTATCACACATCCCTATCCTAATGAGTGATTCACTGAATCGCTATCACACATCCCTATCCCAATGAGTGATTCACTGAACCACCATCAAACATCTCTATCCTAATGAGTAATTCACTAAATCAATATTAAACATCCCTATCCTAATGAGTGATTCACTGAATCACTATCACACATCCCTATCCTAATGAGTGATTCACTGAATCACTATCACACATCCCTATCCTAATGAGTGATTCACTGAATCACTATTAAACATCCCTATCCTAATAAGTGATTCACTGAATCACTCACACATCCCTATCCTAATGAGTAATTCACTAAATCAATATTAAACATCCCTAACTTAACGAGTGATTCACTGAATCACTATCACACATCCCTATCCTAATGAGTAATTCACTAAATCAATATTAAACATCCCTATCTTAACGAGTGATTCACTGTATCACTATCACACATCCATCCTATCTTAATGAGTGATTCACTGAATCGCTATCACACATCCCTATCCCAATGAGTGATTCACAGAACCACCATCAAACATCTCTATCCTAATAAGTAATTCACTAAATCAATATTAAACATCCCTATCTTAATGAGTGATTCACTGAATCACTATCACACATCCCTATCCTAATGAGTGATTCACTGAATCACTATTAAACATCCCTATCCTAATGAGTGATTCACTGAATCAATATTAAACATCCCTATCTTAACGAGTGATTCACTGAATCACTATCACACAACCCTATCCTAATGAGTGATTCACTGAATCACTATTAAACATCCCTATCCTAATGAGTGATTCACTGAATCACTATCACACATCACTATCCTAATGAGTGATTCACTGAATCACTATTACACATCCTATCCTAATGAGTGATTCACTGAATCGCTATCACACATCCCTATCCTAATGAGTGATTCACTGAATCACTATCACACATGCCTAGCCTAACGAGTGATTCATTTTTTTTCCCTTTGTTTTTTAGGACAACAGTATTTCCAGCAGAAAACATATCCAAAAATCTTGTTTTAAATTGTAGAGAAATTGGTGTTTGTTTTAAACAAATAACGTCAATGATTCATATTCATTACTTAGCCTGACATGTTTACTGTTCCAAAATAAAATAAATAAATAAAAAAATAAAAATAAATATATAGTGTTCAAAGGGGAAAGAATTTTTGTTTTTTACCCCGACATTTAAAAATAATATATTTGAGAGCAGTAATCACAAAACCGTGATACCGTAAAACAGTGATATTTTTATTCAAGGTTATCATGACGTCAGAATCTTATAACAGCCCATGCCAAATTATTACTGGCAAAACAAAAATGACACAATATTGTGTCTAAAATCTATCTCACTCTATTAATGTCTTGTATATTTAGCTATTTTATAACATTATCACTTTGGAGACTGTCAGATATTCTGTCAAACCTTTTCCCACGTGATATAATGTCATGTCTTTATTTTATGTTTTCATAACTTGAATTACAGTGTTATTTTGAACTGCATTCTAATAGACATGCAGTGGATGCTTTTTAAATTATTGAGATTTGTGGGGTTTTTTTAGTTTTTTTTTTAAATAAGTGACATTTAATATTTATTTATTCATTTATTTAATGAATAGTATAGCATAGACCGCTGGATTTCCTATCTGTAACTAATTCACTTTTTGGTATTAACCTTGAACTAATGTCAGCTTACACAATGATAAATCAATTAAGATATTATCTTACACAATAAGTGAAGACACATGTTTCCCACATGATCCATTTCCAGAGACACTATGGCCATGATTGATGTTCATGTTACTGCAAGCCATTTCACAATCTTGTATTTTTATCTCCCCACACAGAATGATTTAATAAAAAGTGTTAAAGTCAGAAATTGCCAGCACTGAGTGCGTTTGATTCATGCATTGATAATCGCTCATCTTGTTCGTGATATGATGCATTATGCACAGCTGCACAAAATGTAGAACATTCATATCCAGCTGCAAAAAAAAAGAATCTCTTGTCCAATTTGAATGACAGCTTATTTTACAAGGATTGCTGATATTTTTTAATCAGATTTTCACCTAGTAGTGACCAATTTTTTAAACACAGCATTATATCATAAGAATAAGTAACTGAAAAAATCAAGCCTGTGTTATTCAAGCATTTTTAATGGAACGCTCCACTTTTTTTCTTGGAATAGGCCTATTTTACAAGCCCCCTAGAGTTAAACAGTTGAGCTTCACCATTTTTAAATCCATTCATTTAGGTCTGGTGGGAGCGTGTTTAGCTTGGCTTAGCCTAAATCATTAAATTTAACCATTAGCAGAGAGTTTAGATAATGTTCCTATTTAAAGCTGGACTATTCAGTAGTTACATTGTGTACCAAGACCATTGGAAAATGAAATTGTGCTATTTTTTAGGTTAATATGGCTAGGAATGACAGTACCTGACAAAAGTCTTGTCGTCAATCCCAGTTATAAGAGCAACAAATAATAACTTGACTTCTAGTTGATCATTTGGTAAAGTGGCAGAAGGTAGATTTATATATATATATATATATATATATATATATATATATATATATATATATATATATATATATATATATATATATATATATATATATATATATATATATATATATGAATCGTCTGTTCAACTCCATCCCAATTGTCACAAATACTGTAGAAGACCTATTGGAACCCGCATGGACCCAAGATTCTCACTGAAATCAGTCAAGTTTGGTGAAGGAAAAATCATGGTTTAGGGTTACATTCAGTATGGGGGCGCTATCTGTGTAGAGATCTGCCGAGTGGATGGCAACATCAACAGCCTGAGGGGTATCAAGACATTTGTGCTACCCATTACAAATTCTTCAGCAGGATAGCACTGCTCCTCATACTTCAGCCTCCACATCAAAGTTCCTGAAAGCAAAGAAGGTCAAGGTGCTCCAGGATTGGCCAGCCCACTCACCAGACAATGAACATTATTTAGCATGTCTGGGGTAAGATGGAGGAGGCATTGAAGATGAATCCAAAAAATCTTTATGAACTCTGGGAGTCCTGCAAGAACGCTTTCTTTGCCATTCCTGATGACTATTGATAAGTTGTAGAGTCACTGCAGAGATGTATGGATGCAGTCCTTACACAATATTCATTCTTTTTTCACTGCACCATGACTTTATATTCTATACTGTACATTATTTCTGTTAAGTCACAAGACTTTTGTCTAAGCAAAGTCAGATCTTACTGTTCTATTTAAATAACTAGCATAATCTAGAAGCCTTTGCCTTTCATATAAACCACTTCTGATACCAAATGACCAACTAGAAGTCACGGCAGCAAAGTGCCTTTTTTATTTTAAGCATTATAAACTTGATGATGGATAATAAAGCCCAAAGTGTCTTCTATCTAAAGATACATGAACTGTGAGTGTAGACCAAATGATTCAACAACTGTTACTGTTGTAGTTTGGGATGGTCATTTTTGAGAAAGTGCCTCTGACGGTGAGGGAAAAACATATTGTCTCAGAAAACCTTTTACAGAAAACTCATTTTTGCTTGCCATCTTCATCAAATTTGAAATATAAACTCATGAAACACGGCTTTCAAGTCAATTTTTTCTAGAACATTAATGTTTTGCAGTGTTTGTATATGGAAAAACAATTTTTCCTCATGACATTATAATGTAAAACATTTTTCAGCAATGAAAAAAAGCCCAAAAGTGTCTTCTTTCCAATGATGCCTAATTTGTGTTTGTAGCTTACTGGAGTCAAGCACTGTTGCTATTTAAAGTTAGGTTAGTGTAAATCCCCAAAAGTTAGTGCTGGGTAACAGTTAAGCTAGGATGAAAGCACTATCCGAGCCATATCAACTTTGAAAATAGCAACTTTTCATTTTCTGTCGGTCTTGGTAGTACCCAATGTAACTACAGAAAAGTCAAGCTTTAAACACGAAACAAAAAAATAAAAACTCTATGCTAATGGTCTAATCTGATTCAATGATCTATGCTAAGCTAAGCTAAGCTAAAAGTGTTCCATATTAAAGCTGGAGGTCTTCTGAATGGATTCAGAAATGCTAAAACGTAACTGTTTAACTCTTGGGGAAGTTGTAAAATTAAACAGTGGAGCATTTCATTTTTAAGACCATAGGACGACTATAGTTTTCATTCTTTCTGAAAGAAAAGTGCGATTAAAAAGACAGTGGAGCAGGAGGTAGATGGAGGCCTTGGTTTGATGCATGTAATTCCTTTTCATTAGGCCTGTTCATATAGAGACTGAGAGGGAGATGCCATTGATCCCGCTGTAATGTCTATTCATTAACTTCACTGAGCTGAACGCTGCTAATCAGGACAGAGCTCTGTGTGTAGCCTTCATCCATCACACACACACATTCACACAAGCATAAACAACTCAAATTAATGTTTGCGGCGGACAAATTTGGCAAAAAAAAGGGCCAGAGATAAATCAGAAGCACTCTGTTCTATTAGGCTTGGGTGATATATATTGACTGTTTACGAGGGATTTGACATGAGTTTGGCGATATAAAACTGAGCAGTGTTGCGAATATAATAACGATCCTAATGTGCTTTTTATTTGCCCATTAAGTTGTCTAAAGACTGCGCCGTGAGCGAGTTTCAAACCCCCTCCTTGTGTCATGACTATGAGAGCATTAAAACATTTTAATAGCTTCTCTGATTTAATTTTTTTTTTACTAAATACAGGAGGATAATTAAACGCCTCAAGTTCTTTTTGATGTTTATATTGAGTTGTATTTTAATTGATATATTATAAATAAAAAAAACAAACATAAATACGATTGTTTCTTTGTTATTATGAATCATTTATTTATATATTTTTTATATTATTACTATCCTGTTTTATATAATTATATGAATTTATGATAACTTTTGAGTTATTTATTGATAAATATTTCGATTTTTGTATTTGGAATGTTTTTTAATGGATTTGGGATGTTCAATTTACTTTGACATGTTATTTATGTATTGTTTTATTTATAATTTATTTATTAATTAGCACTTTAAACATTATTTATGAATTATTCTAATAACCTACAGTGGGGGAAATAAGTATTGAACACGTCATGTTTTTTTTTTTTCTCTCTTGCTGAATAATATTTCTAGTGAGCTATTGACATGGGATTGAACCAGATTTTGATAAAAACCCAAACAAATCTAACATAAAAATAAAACAAAACAAAACAAAAAAAGTAAAAAAGTTAAGTGTAATAACAATAGAATGACACAAGGAGAATGTACTGAATTACTGAAATGTAAAGCAGCTTAGGGCCTACACACACTATGCTATACGAACCGTGCACAGGCCCGTTTCCCGGATCGTTTGAGAAATGTGAGTGCGCTGAATCGAGCTCAGGCATGATTCACTTGGCCGGCCCTGGCCTGGTTGGAAGGGGTGGGCCTGAGCGCGGTTCACTTGGGGTTTGGTGCAGTACGTTTGTAGTGTGAGTGCAAAACACCAAAACCCGAAACTGAAAGTGAGACGTGACTTTAAGGGACTGTTTTATATGGATTTATTAATCATTCTTACTGTTCATTGAATGCAAACTGCCCTAGATTATTAAAGACGCAAACCCCTCACTGCACAACAGCTGCGCACCTTCATTCCTGCAGCACGAGAGCTTTATGATTGTTTATGAGCGCTAAAAGTGGCCGATCTTTTCGGCGAAATATCTGACTGCGTGTCACCGCATCCCTAAGGACTGTTTGGTGAAATATTATATCAAACGACTGAAACAATATAACTAGAGAAATCTCCACTGTGCTGAGCGAGAGCGCTTCTCTACTGAACAGCGCAGCATCGATGACGTAAGCGTGCCCAGGCCCGATTGTAGTGTGAGTGAGGGCCGTCGGGGGAGACGGGAGGGGGGACAAGCGTGCTTTGGCCCGGTTTGAGACAACTGTACATAGTGTGAGTATGGCCTTAAAGACGCCACTCATGTGGAGAATGAAGCCACATGCATTGCTTAGGTGTGATTTTTCACAGACTGTAACAGAGTGTAAAAATCCTGATGGTTCTGTGGGTCTCGTCTATCAAATCTGGGCTTTATTTTGTATTTTCTATTGGATTCAAGTCAGGTGATTGGTTGGGCCATTCTACAGCTTGATTTTCTTTTCCTGAAAGCATTTGAGAGTTTCTTTGGCTGTTTTGGATCCTTGTCTTGCTGGAATGTCTTCATCAGTCTGATAATGTAGATGTTGAACTGAAGCTGCTAAAATTCATTTACAATGAGGAAGGGCAGAGGATTGCTGAAGAACTACTGAGAAATTTCAGCTGCTGTTTGGGCTTTCACTGCCTTTCTGCACCTCCCTTTCTTCATGTGTTCAATACTTTTTCCTTGTGTCGTTTTTTTTAAATTTCGCATAAATTAATTTGTAAACTAATTAATATTGTTGTCTTTGCATATATATGTATTTGGTTTTTATCAACAGCACCTTTAGAAATATGTTTTCCGAGAAAAGAGTAACATGTTCAATACTAATTTTCCCCGCTGTATATTATTGAAATTATTTTTGAAGGATATGATTATATGATACCTTGGCTTATATGGTTTCATATTCTTACCAAGTTATTGATAAATACTGAAATTTTTTACATTTATTTTGTCGTAAATTATTTGTGGCATTAAATTGCTGTAAACATACCAAATCAATTAGGTATCATTTAATTTATAATTTAGTATTTAGTACTTTAACAATTATTTATTAATTATTCAAATAACTTATATTTAGTATTTATTATATTTATTTTTACATGTTTTTATGACCCTGTAGTTCATGAAAATATCATTTGTAGAAAATACTACATTTCAAAGAATTATAACATTAAAATTGGTGGCTAAAACTTTGATTACCCCATCCACCCCCCACCCACCCCTATTAATTAGCAAGCGTTGTAAAGTTTTTTTTTATTAAACTTTTTTTTTTTTTTTTAATATGGCAACAGCTTTCAAGTTCTGGCCCCTGTGAATGAAAAAAAACACACTTTAATCTAGTTCAAAGCATATTGATGTATAAATATTGACTTGGGATTTTGAATGACCTGTCATTTCTTCAGCTTTATTGATCAGCTCTATTTTTTCTGCTTTCAGTCCCACTTTAAAAAAGGCACCTTTGATTTGCTGACAAGCAATTCAGAAAGCAAAACTGCACATGCAAGCACAAATGCTGTTTCTATTGTTTTTTTTTCCTAGTCTAGCATAGTGGGCCACATTTCAGACCGTTCCCCAGCTCTTGTTTTAGCAGGAGGGATCTGGACCTTTGAGATAGACACTTATCCCCCCAAATCCTCTGCGTCTGGGGCCAATCCCACCCCACGCCACCATGCCAACATCAAAGCCTCGCACACACCACTGCATCATGCCAAACATGGCCCCCGTATCAGCCCGTCTGCCTTCTCAGGGCGAGCGGATGACAAACCCAATGTTTTCTATGATAGCTGTTGGGACGTGCTGCAGAGTTGGGGCTCCTGGGAAAATTATACAGTCCAACAAATAATGCAAAAGATGTGCAGCTTGAAGCTCAATTGTGCTCAAATACAGTTGAAGTCAGAATTATTAGCCCTCCTGTATATTTTTGTCCCCAATTTCTGTTTAACGGAAATTTTTTTCAACACTTCTAAACGTAATAGTTTTAATAACTTACTGTATAGTAACTGATTTTTTTTATGCTTGCCATAATGACAGAACATTTACTAAGATACTAGTATTCGGGTTACAATGACGTTTAAAGGCTTAACTAGTTTAATTAGGTGAATTGTTCATTTATTTATTATTTCGGCTTAGTCTCCATTTCAGAGGTCACCACAGCGGAATGAACTGCCAACTATGCTAGCATATGTTTTATTCAGTGGAATCGGACAATTGTGAAAAAAAATTGCTTAAGGGGGCTAATAATATTGAACGTATTAAACTGCTTTCATTCTAGCCAGAATAAAACAAATAAGACGGTCTACGAAAATGAAGAAAAGTTATTAGAAGCCCAAACAGGGAACCTTAAATTAAAATAAAAAGGGGAAAAATATAAAATTTATTAAAAAAAACAAAAAAAAAAAACAAAAAAAAAAAATATATATATATATATATATATATATATATATATATATATATATATATATATATATACATACATACATACATACATACATACATACATACATACATACATAAAAAAAATTAAATTATATACATACATATATATATATATATATATATATATATATATATATATATATATATATATATATAGATAGATAGATAGATAGATAGATAGATAGATAGATAGATGGATAGATGGATAGATATCAGAAAAATCATTTAGGATGAAAATAGAGGGGGCGAGAGGGACTGAAACGTTTAGTATTAAAGACAAATTTTGTTTAACCATATTCCAAAAGCATCGCTTTATATTTTAAAAAAAATACCAGTTGATGTTCTTTTGAATGGAAGTCCCTAAACCAGTAGTACAACCCAACATAAACCTCCAAAAAACGCTAGTTAAATGTGTGATGATACTTTTTTTTAAAATCCCCCCCCACCCCAACTTTTTTTTTTAAGACCATTGAGAGTATTTTGAACAAGGCCTGATGCTCTTGTTTGTCTCCCACTGATTGTTTTGCTGCTCTGAACTTGGGGAATGTGGCATTTAGATGGAGGAAGGAATTTTATGCCCCTGCACCAGGCCAGGAATGAATGTCTGTCTGTTCAGCCATCTGAAAAAGCAGATACGCCAAGGGGAATCGCGTAGGTTTGAAAAATGATGCGGTGAACGAGAAGGTAAATGTCAGTGTAGTACATCAAGAGACAACAGTGACAAAAGTGTGCAGAGAAAAGAGAGAATGCAGGAAAGGAAGACGACGGGAGGCAGGACAGGTGTGTTTTCCAGCCTTAAAGGGAACAATGATAAATGATCCATGTTTTAAGGGTGAAGTGTCATTTTGGAGCCATGCTGATTTACAAAAATAATGATTTCCAGACCTGTTTCCTCAAACATTGCTCTTCTGTCATTGGTCAGACAATTATATAGCCCCACCATTGGTTGGGGGACAATCTGAAAAATGTGTTGTTTGTTCAAACTACTTGGTTAAAATAAACTGAATGAACACAATTCTTTTTTTTTTCAATCCACTTAAATTCTAAAAACTAAAAAGTGAACTTAATTTGTGTTGAAAGAACATGAAGGAATTGTGTGGAACCCAGCACATTATACAGTGCAGTATAGCTCTTTTCAGGTGGGTTAGGTTACTCAAACAGCAATATTTTGAGGTACAGACAAACATTGGTTTCAACTAGCTTACAGGCAACCAAGACTGAAAAATGCTGGGTTCCACACAATCGATTTGTGTTGGGGTCTTGTGTTTACAAATTTAAGTGGATTGAATATGAAATAATCAGGTTCCCAAAAAAAAAAACAAAAAAAAAAAAACGCAGCATTCCATAGTTTCAGTTCCAACCCTGCTCCAACACACTTACCTGTAATAATAATAATAATAATTCCTTACATTTATATAGCGCTTTTCTGGGCACTCAAAGCGCTTTACATAGTGGGGGGGATCTCCTCATCCACCACCAGTAGGTTTCAAACAAGCCTGAAGGACTCAATTAGTTTGATCAGGTGTGTTTAATTAGGGTTAGAACTAAACTGTGCAGGGCTGCGGCCCTCCAGGAATTGAGTTTGACATCCCTGCTCTAGCTGTATTCAGGTACAGAAATCGAATAACCACAATGAAAAAAAAATGAGTTTCTTACTTTGTTCTGTCTCATTTCCAGTTCAAATGTATAAAAAATCTTAGAGCAAGTTAAAATATTGTTTTGTTTTCTATTATTAGAAAAAATGAGCAAATTTTAAAAGTTTTTTCTTAAAACAAGCTAAATTATCTGCCTTTGGGGCAAGTGAAACAATTTTGTGTTTACATTAAACATGTAGATATTTGGACTAGAAACAAGACAAAAATTTTAAGTTAGTGATTAAATACAATTCTGTAGCTTCTGGTCATTTAGAAATCAGACTCAACATTGCATATCTTTGCAATGTGACACTGTTACAGTATTACAACCCAACATGAACCAAAAAAAGGTAGTTAAATGTGTGCTGATGTATTTTTTAAAAATCTCCCCCAATTTTTTTAAAGTGATTGAGAGTATTTTGGACAAGGCCTGATGCTCTTTCTTTGTCTCCTACTGATTGTTTTGCTGGTCTGAACTGGGTTTCACAAGATGGTTTGGATAGCACTATTTGATGGTTTTCTGAGGAGTCCAGCAGTAACGTACTGAATTTAAATAACCACAATGCAAAAAAAGCTTTTCTTCGTTTTTGTCTCATTTCCATTCCAAATATATATAAAAAAATCTTAGAGTGAGTAAAAACATTGCACTGTCAGAAAAAATGAGTAAAAATGTAAAGTTTTACTCAAAACAAGATAAATCATCTGTCATTGGGGTAAGTGAAGCAATTTTGTTTTTGCTTTGAAATGTAGACAATTGGTCTAGAAACAAGATAAAAATTCTAAGTAAGATTTTTTTTACCTAAATAATAATAATTCCATATAAATACAGTGAATAAATACAATTCTGTAGCTCCTGGTCAACTATACATGTAATTTAGACTCAACATTGCATATCTTTGCAATGTGACTTGTGGATGCGCATATTGTGATATCAATGCTAAAACAATATATTGTGCAGCCCTAGCATCGCACCAAATTCACACTATTTCAGTCAAGCAGATCAGGATTCTTAAACAAACAGCATGTTTTAAAAAGACACATTGGCATATTCTGGCATATAATTCTGGAATTTAAAAGTGAATTAATAACCTTTATTTTAAAAAGAAGTGAGAATTAATTTCTTCTAATGTTGAAAAGGTGAAGTGCATCTAAGCAGTTAGCAGGACCAAATGGAACAGCAAAAATAAAGATTTATTTCAAACAGGTTTCCCAATTCCTGGAGAGGCAGCTCTACTCCACATTCATGCCAAAAAAAAGGCAAAATAAAATTTTCGAGCAGGCATCGACACAGCAAAGGTCATCTAGTCTTACAATTCTGCTATAATGGTCAGATGCTAATGTGCGTATCTTTATCATAAACGAAATATTTTAACAGCTTGGTATCCTACGGTTTTTGCTAGCATAATATCATTGGGGAAACGAACGCATGTATTTCAAAGTCAAATCCGTCACTTGAGCCCAAAAGAAACGTTATACGACTGTGCATCAGTGAAACGTGTGTCAAAAACCATCGGTGCTGCATTTCTCTGTGAGGCGGATGAGAAATACTTTAAGACAAGCCATCAAAATGATCCCATCTGTGGGAATTATTTTCTTATGTTTATGACAATTGCTGCAATTATATTGTGAAGAGCCTGTCAATGGAAATTTGCTTCCAGGAAATGCTTTTCACTTGCAAACTGCTTTAAAGGACAAAGTCGGTTTTGATTTGCAGAAAGAGCTGACAGGCAAAACTGTTAACGACTTTGAGTGGTTTTAGTCTGTTGCTGTGTGGTCGCTAGGGGGTTCTGGCTGGTTACTAGCTTGTTTACAGAGCACATGAATGCATGATTTAAGATTCAAAGGAGCAAACTGCAGCAATCTGAAATATGATTACCCCTGTTTTTGGAGATTTACCATTGTAAAAGCAATCTAAAACAGCCAAATAGTTTAAAACAGTTTGCTAGTTACAACCTACCAATAAAAAGAGGGTGAGAAAATTCAGATTTGTGCTGCTTAAAGAAAATGACTACTGTGTTAAATTAATTTCAATTGGTTGACAATGACAACTATTACAGTTAACCCTTTTACACATAAGTTTTTAAAAAACTCCGCTGACCCCCCCATGTGAGTTTTTATTTTTTGTGTGACTATTGTTTATAATGCTTCACCTTAAACTTTCCATGGCGGCGTGTCAAATATATCAACAGGCACACTGCAGCTCCAATGATTTTATGCATGTGTAGTTTTTGCCTTTTTCTGCAAATATTGACAAACTTTAATAAATTTATTGTGTAATATCTGATATTTCGTTCTCATTTATGTGTAAAAACATGTATTGCATCGTTAAAATAGCTTAATAATGATAAATTAATGGTGATGTTTGCCGCCATGTTATTCACCGTTAACAGTGGGGAGAATAGAACTGCTGGATTTACAACATGCTATTTCATCAGCTTCTTCTGTAGGTAGTGGCTGTTTAGCTGGGAGAATAATACAGTAAATTCAGCATGTGTTTTACAAACCACACGTTATGTTTTGCTAGTACTTATGTGCATTTTAATGTCTGAACCCTAAAATAAGCACTGTCATTTAACAATTGCTGCAGATGTCTTTCTCTGGATTAGCAGATACGCCATTAAAGCAAAGCAGATTTAAATTTAGCAGCGATCTTTTTGTTGAAATCTCTAGCTTTCTTTTTAAATACTTAAAACTGCACTTTATTTCTGTGACAGCAAAGTTGAATTTTTAGCAAACATGAGGAAAAAATCCAAATCAAAGGAATATTGCCATTGTAAAGTATGCATATTCATTTTGAGAGCATTTCAAGACCAACTTAATTACATAATTTTTGGTGTTTCATGGTGTTGGATAGACAAATTTCTGCAAAGTGCATACAGTAGCACTGTGTAACGTTTTCTTTATTCTCTACACATTAAGCTTTGCTGCATTATAAGCTCAACAAAAGCATATACAATCAATTACCAACCTCTGCGCTCACAGCAGGTCTGTCTGTAAAGGTGAATAGAGAAAATCAATGGAGTTTTGTTGCACTCTATAGGGGGAAAATACTATGCAACTTCCATTTATTTTCAGCTTTAAATGAGCAACAGCTAAGTTTTCTCCATGAGCCATGTTACTGTATCACAATGTACAGTACATGTCCAATATCACAGCTCTATCATTATTAAATGTTATAAAAGCTTTATTAATAATGACGCCTGTCTTGGCAAATACCGGTGCTTAATTTGAGCCGGATTTTAGCAGGATCCTGAGGCTGAAAATGTTTTGCATTCCGGTATTTATTTTAATTGATTGCAATTAACGTGTGTGGTGAATACCTACGTGTGTGTGTTAGAGAGAGAATGTAAACGAGTGCATTATAAAACAGCGAGCAAAGCTGTGTGGATTGTGTGTGCCCACATACACAAAGTTAGCCATCATGCCCAAGTCAAAGCAGAAGGCATGTTCAACTATCGGCCCTCAACGATATCTTTGACCAATCAGCTTTCTTATGTGTACAATCACTCTCATTGGTTGGTGATTATTGTTTTGCGCGCATTGGGCGGCAAAAATAAATAAATGTCTAAAATTGTGGAATTGTGTTGTGGGCGTCGATCATGGTGACGTTTATTTCTTGTTTGTTTGTTTCGTAAATGATTCATTTACAATTTAAGCACTGGCAAACACCACTAGTGAACGTACGTCCAGCATTTGATGGAAGGCCACAGGTACTCTTGTGGAAGTCCCTGTTTGTGATGTTTGCTCTCCAAACACTTTGAGTGGTCAATCATGCTGATGTTCGCCAAACCAAGCGGACCCTCAAGCTTTCAGGCTTGTGTAATTGGAGTACTTTATGGCCACATGCAGTGCCACAACAACACCTGTGGGGCTTCTTGAAAGACTGTATCAAGACTCTTTGGGTAACGAGTGATTCTTGTACTATCTTCGCCATTTCTGCTTTCTGCACTCATTCTGTGGGCGACACTGAAACTGTCTTGCGAATGATCCCAGTTTGTTTACCAATGGAAAAGAGGGATTAACTTTTTTTCTTCTCCTCGTGAGTGTGCTAATGGATGGTGATGGAGTTCAGTCTGAGTTCCCATCTCAAGGTTAATGGCTTGATGTTGTGTAATGTCCTGAATGTGGTGATACTTTTCCCCTCGCTGTGAGTGTACCGGATGAATCATATCTGTTTGTGTTTGAGGCGCTGGCCTTGTTTGAGAACTGTGAGGGAAATCAACTACTCCGAGAATAGCTCATCATTTTAGTACCCAAATTACTTCTGGTTTTATGAGATAAATGTATGCTAATATTTTGTAGCTGATGCATTATTGTCAGTTTAAGAATATTTAAAGGTTTAGGAATATTTAAAAAAATTTACCTTAAAAAAACCTGACTTGAATGATATTGCCAAAATCACCTGAAAGTATGAATGTATGTAATCTAAATGATCTAATTTCAGTTGTTGTTGTATTAGTTGTAGTTGTAGTAGTATTAGTTGTAGTGGAAGTTGTGCTTGTAAATGATGATGTTGTTGTTGTTGTAGTAGATGTTGTTGTTGTAGTAGTAGTAGTTGTTGTTGTTGTAGTAAATGTTGCAGTACTCGTTGTAATAGTAGTTGTTGTAGTAGTAGTAGTAGTAGTTGTAGTAAAAGTTGCAGTACTTGTTGTAGTTGTTATTGTTGTAGTACTGGTTGTTGCTGTAGTTGTTGTTGTAGTAGTAGTTGTTGCTGTAGTAGTTGTTGTTTGTAGTAAATGTTGCAGTACTTGTAGTAGTAGTTGTTATTGTTGTAGTACTGGTTGTTGCTGTAGTTGTTGTTGTAGTAATAGTTGTAGTTGTAGTAGTAGTTGTTGCTGTAGTAGTTGTTGTTGTAGTAAATGTTGTAGTACTTGTTGTAATAGTAGTTGTAGTAGTTGTTATTGCTGTAGTAGTTGTAGTAAAAGTTGCATTACTTGTAGTAGTAGTAGTTTTTGTTGTAGTAGTTATTGTAGTAGTAGTTGTTGTAATAGTTTTATTAGTAGTAGTTTTTGTTGTTGTAGTAATAGTAGTTGTAGTAGAAGTTGTTGTTGTAGTAGTAGTAGTAGTAATGGTAGTTGTAGTAGTAGTTGTAATTGTTGTAGAAGTAGTAGTAGTTGTTGTAGTAGTAGTAGTTCTTGTTGTTGTTGTTGTTGTTGTTGTTGTTGCTGTAGTAGTAGTAGTTGTTGTTGTTGTAATAATAGTAGTTGTAGTATTAGTAGTAGTAGTAGTTGTTGTTGTTGTTGTAGTATAGTATTAGTTGTAGTAGTTGTAGTAATAGTAGTTGTTGTAGAAGTAGTAAAAGTAGTCGTAGTAATAGTAGTTGTTGTAGTTGTCGTAGTAGTAATAGTAGTTGTAGTAGTAGTTGTAGTTGTCGTAATAGTAATAGTAGTTGTTGTAGTACTAGTTGTTTTTGTAGTTGTTGTTGTAGTAGTAGTAGCAGCAGTTGTTGTTGTTGCTGTTGCTATGTGACCTACCATTGTATACAGTGTGTGTAGTTGTGTGCCGATGGCTGATAGACATCACAATGCTGAGCCAGTATTGCAATCCTCCACCCCAACCCCGTCTCAGCAGAAACTCGTTCGCAAAAAATACACACTCAGGCCCGTTTACACTAATACATCTTGGCTTAAAACGGCATTTAAGAAAGGAAACAATCCACGTCCACACTGGTGTTTCACCTAGCATTTCTGAACGGCTCTCCGTCCACACTATACCGCTGAAAACACACATCACATGACCACTGGATCGCGTCTCACTATAGTTCTTAAACGTGATGTTTAATTAATCTCGACTCTTCTGTCTTTTGCATCTATCAGGTAACGTGTCACAGCATCAGTACACTGCTTTAATCTTTCTCTTTCATGCTTGTACTTGTAATTTTAGCCAAAACCTTTTTTCACCTTTTTTAAGTTTGTCGATGCCTTTACAACTACACAAATCACGGGCAAAAAGTGATTGACAAGTGGTAATTTGTGTGTAACTTATCTTTATTTATTTGGTTATGGGTAAAACAAAGACCATGTGGGTCAGGTAGTTGAAACTGTACGCTACAAATAATTAATACATTACAATTTAATTAAATATTCATAAATAATTAATTCACAATACCATCGATGTTTCACATTAGCCAACCCAATATTACATATAGTTTAGAGACTAGATAAAGATAAGTGACTTTGCCTCACTGCATTGGTCAAATTTATCCTAAAAAAATTAATGGAAAGCATTTTAGCCATGTAAAACGTCTCGTTTCTGTGCAATTTAATTTCTTTAATTGTTCTGTTATCATAATCTTATTCCTAAAGCCTCTTTTTCAGACAACGAAAGGAAGATGCTTCGAAATATAGTTAATAAAGCATTCTGTAATACCGAAAAATAAAAACTCTCTGCCCACCAGCGAAGCTTAAAAACATTATCTGATTTGCTCCATTCATAATCTTTTTATAATCTATTGTGATATGAGGCTCTTAATAAATGTTGTTCTGCAGATCCAGAGGCTTTAGATCTAATGGATTTTCAAAATACTCAAACCGGTTTATTTTAATCTGTCCTCGACGTTAATCTGATACAGAAAGTATCAATATGAACAGACGCATTATACTGTTATACCACAGGATGAACGTACCAGCTGTGAAAACCCGCAAGCAGACACATCGCTTAATAACCAATCAAATAACCAACAAGCACACTGGATTTGCAAGAATACACAAATGCACTGATCCATAGACGTGCATATCAGGGAGATTGTGAATAGAGCTGCTTGAATGTGTATTGTGACCACACACACACACACACACACACACACACACATATACATATGGAGAGAGACAGATGTGTAGGTGTTGGTAAGGAGCGAGGCGTCCAGCTGTGAAATCTCTCTGATTGACACTTTCACATGTGTCCCACAACTCCAAATCCCACTGCTCTTCTTTCCCTCCAATTTATGTCTGTTTATAGTATCTCTCTCTGGCTCATTTTTTTTCTCTTTCTCTCTTGCTCTTTCTTTCTCTCCATTTTTTTCTGCCATTTTTGTATGCTTAGAGTGAGGAATGGGGGGTTAATTTATCACTACTACTAACAACTACAACTACTTTAAGCAATATTATTATTATTACTTTATTATTATTATTATATTATATTTTATATTATGATTATGATTATTATTATTATTATTATTATTATTATTATCATTAATATTATATTATATTTTAAATTATGAATATGATGATGTTGATTATTATTATTATTATTATTATTTTTATATTATATTTATATTATGAATATGATTATTATTATTTTAATTATTATTATTATTATTATTATTATTATTATTATTAAGCATGCTAAGTATAATATATTAATATTATTAATATATTAATAACACCAAAAATAACTAAGTACATTAATAATGATAACAATAATATTTCTCAATATTGTAATAATACTAGTTAATGTTAAAAGTATTATTGTTTTATTATTATTATTATTATTATTATTATTATTATTATTATTAAATATTTAAAGTCTAATAGTAATAATAATAATAATAATAATAACTACAAATATACTATTTTTAATAATAGTAATAATAATAATTTCTTCTTGTAATAATACTTGTTGTTGTTGTTATTATTATTACTATTAATATTATTATTATTATTATTATTATTATTATTATTATTATTATCATTATTATTATTATTATTATTATTATTATTATGCCAAGTATAACATATCTTAATATTATTAATATTTTCATAACAATAAGTATATTAATAATAATAATAATAATACCAATATTTCTTACTTGTAATACTAGATATTGTTGAAATGATGGATTATTGTTGTTGTTGTTGTTATTATAATTATAATTATTATTATTATTAAATATCCTTAGTATAATTGTAATAACAATAACAACAATTACTACTGTAAGTATAATAATATTATTTATAATGATAATATTAATTGCTTGTAATAATACTTGTTATGATTATCATTATTATCATTATTATTATTATTATTATTTTTATTATTATAGTTAATATACTAACATAATGTAACATAATATAATGTAATATAATATAATATGCTAAAATATTATTTATTATAATACAATAATATAATATAATGTAATATGTTAAAATATGATATAATGTAATACAATAATGCAATATAATATAATATAATATAATATAATAAAATACAATAATGCAATATAATATAATATGATATAATATAATACAATACAATAATGCAATATAATATAATATGATATAATATAATACAATAATAAAATATAATATAATATAATATATTATAATATAATATAATTATTAACCAAAGTAGAAGTGTTAGTAATAATATTATTGGAAATTCAATGTTTTATGTTGTTTGTTATTCTGGTTTACTTTTTATTTCATATCATATTTATTCATATTCCTAGCCATGTCAAAAACAGTTATGCTTAATATTTTTGTGGAAACTGTGATACATTTATTTGACGCATCCTTTGAATAGAAAGTTAAACAAATAATGTATTTATTTACATGTTATTTTTCGGTAGCAATGTAAAACAAAGTAGTTTCTTTTGACCATGCGTCCTGAACAACAATAATAAAATAAATACGTTACTCTAATCTTTCCAGTTGCACATTATATACAGTAGATATATCCAAAAACTCTAAAATCAAAATATCACAAGTTACTATTTCGCAATAGCGTCAGCCGCTGAGCTCTTCTCATTGACCGTCTGTTCATCAGGCGACTCTGCAAACTGAGCAAAAATATAACATGCTCTTTATACCACGTAATTGGGTCATTTGGATGATTGCAAATTCCATCTAGACACTAATTAAGGCTCCTAATTATCAGTGGAAGCGGAGGGTGTTCAGACGGACGGGATGTCTCCATATGTCAGGTGTGTGCTGAGAGAGGCCGGTCAGCCCTCCTGGCCTACTTATATTGAGCAGCTTTATTAAACTCCCAGAGTGCCCTTCTTTTACGCAAGATGTGTATAATGGAAAATCTGACTTGACTTGTGTTTAAAGAGGATAGTCCACCAAAAAGTTACCTCATTATTTATTCTCCCTCATGTGCTTGTAAACCAAAAGAAAAACACAAAAGAAGATATTTTGAAGAATGCCTGCTGCTCCTTAACAAATTGTTAAATAGTCATAATAACATATTAAAATAGACAAACTAGATGCTGCTACTTTGGGTTATTTTTACATGAATCTATTTTTCAGACAAAGAAACTCACATTCTCCTCAAACTAGCATAAATTACAAATATAAATTGCTCTATAGTTATAAAAATATGGAGTAGTTATAACGAATAGAAAACAAACATTTTTATTATAATATATAATGCAAAAAACTTGAATTTTTTTTTAAAACAAACTTGAAAAATTTATGAATTAGTTTATCTGATGACATTTTGGATTATACTGCTTTTATAACAGCCCTGAATTGTTTAAACATCTCTCAAAGCAACTTTTTGGGTGCAAAAAACTGAATCGTACACTATTGTCAGGTCGAAATGATTTTTTTAATGTGCGAAAATTACGAACAAAAACTTTGAATTCGGTGTGCAGTAATCTTAAGGCTTTAATTTGAACCTTGTTTTGCAACAATAGTTTTATTTGTTTTGTTGTTTCTGTCACAATAGTGTGTAAAGCCTCTGCCTCTCATTGCAAGAGCACAAGACAGGACAAAGCATCTGAAATTAAAATATCTGTTCAGCTCACTTTGATCATCAATCATCATCAAATGTGACTAAGAATGAGTTTTACAAGTTTAAAACGTTTTTTAAAACAGCGCATGTTTGTAATGAAGTAAAGACGTAATTCATTAGCCGCATGTCATTACAATTATAAAAGAATGGCACTTTAATCTCGAATTGTAGACATTAAATCAGGATTAGTTTATACATTAACATAATGCATACCCATTCAGCAGTGGATTTTTACATGTATTCTGTCTCCATACGTATTCACGTATACATATTAACATGTATAACATGTATGCATTGCTGTGTGTGTGAACGTTGTAACAACATTGTGTTTGATTCATCATTGCAGAAAGGCTTGAATTAGCTCCGCAACAAATACATCAAATAATCATTGGGAAAGTTCTAACTGTCGTATTTCTCACAAACGTTATGTGTAATCTGCTTCATGTCTGTCCCTGTGGTGTTTATCTAACACGGCAGGAGATGGAGACACGCTCTGATTGGCGCATTAGAAAGGTGGGCGGGGAGAACTAGCTCATTTGCATTTAAGGCACAAGAACAAAAACAGCTACAATGTGTTCAGAGCTGAAAATTCCAGCATTCTCTAAAATATAATAAAATAATCGAAAGAATATTTTAAGCTGAAAGTTTACAGACACAATCTGGAGACACAAAAGACTTCTCTTATATCTTGAAAAGGGGGTAAAATAGGTGCTCTTTTAAGCGACGCACACAAAAATGTGTTTTTGTTTACACTGAAATAGTGTCAAATGTGACAAGCTATAATAAATTATATGAGGGGTATTTTGAGCTAATACTTCACAGACAGACACAGAAGATTAATTTAGCATCTTAAGAAATAGGTTTCTTTAAATGGACCTTTAAAAGGGTCCATTTTTATTTATTTCTCTCCATGTACATGTACAAACTTGAGCAGTGAAGGCAGTGTTCAATTAAAGCAATCACCTCGTCAGAGCATTAGACGTGCGCTCGTGATTTGCTTTGGAGAGTAACTACTGAGCACAAATGATCACTATTATAGCTCACAATAATACAATTTTAGATGGCGCTGAATGCCAAGTGTTTTAATTCATTTTTAATTGCAGCTCTTATTTTATTAGGCCCATGTAGTGCGACTGCTGTCCAACAACTGCGTTATGATTATGAAAGAGTCTCTCTAATTTAGTATTCAATTCAATTTGAGCTCATGCTATTCTAGTGCTGGTCATTCAGTCCTCAGAGAAAGCGCATCTCTGTAAAAATGAAGAGAAATTCTGCAATTGCATCAGTTTTAACTGAATTACAATTTAATATGGAAATGCAATATTAAATATTAAGGCATTTTTTATGAGCATCGAAGTATATAAAAAAAATCCCCCTTCAGTCATAATAATAATAATAATAATAATAATAATAATAATATCCATTATTGTTATTTTTATTTTTATTATTGTTGTTGTTGTTATTATTATTATTATTATTATTATCTTAAACATTTTATTTGTATTGATTTCTTTTTGCTTGCCAAAATAAATAAAATGTATGCATGTGTTCAAACCATAGACTGAAAAAAAATATGGACAAAGAATCCGTGACGTCACTCAAAGGTTTCTGAAAAGCACAAGTGGAAGCTATAAGTGGATCAGGGTGAGGCCAAGTAGAAGCACTCACTCTGATCCCATGAGCTCTGCAAGGGAAATTCCAATTAAATCAAAACAAACGTTTACAGTTGACTTAGATTGGGAAGCTTTAAAAAGAAAAAATACATTAATAAAAAAGGAATAAAAAATGTAAGCTGCAAGTGGGTGTAGCCAACCACCGCCATTTTGTTCATGACAACTGGGGATAACCCAAAAAGCACAAAGAAGCGGAGCGTGAGTGGAGTTACAGATGCCTGCTAGCATTTTTCTTAGATGGGCTTTTCTTTGGGAGTAACGCTTAAAACTTCATGACATGCGATTCGTTTGTGTTCTGACCACATGTGCTTGGTTGTATACTATATCAATAAAGCATTTTTTGAAACCACTGTTGTAATACATTAAGCCACTAAGCATTGTACTTATGCATTAAGTCTTAAGTGTTTATTTAAATGGTCCTTTAATTGGGTCCATTCTTATGTATTTCTCTCTATGTACATAAAGATGTGTTTTTGTACAGGTAGAAAACACTAACTTTTTCCAAATACTTCAAATATAGCGTGTTCGTAAATGCAAGACTATTTATAAAATCCAGGCATAACACTGTATGACAACGTTTCAGACGACTGTTCAATAGTTAATCAATCGGTCAGATTCTGGATTACATTCAAGTTCTAAAGAAAATTATAAATGATAAATTCATTCATTCCATTTACCTTGGCTTAGTTCCTTTATTAATCTGGGGTCGTCACAGCGGAATGAACCGCCAACTTATCCAGCATATGTTTAACACAGCAGATGCCCTTCCAGCTGCATCCCAGTACTGGGGAATACATGATAAATGATCTTAAATAAAGCAAATCCATTAATAGAGATGGTATATAAGGATATATTTTCAGTCACCTGGGAAATGGAGGCCACGTGAATTGTTTGTGAGCACAATAAGTGCACACAGCACATATTATCTGATCATTTTAGGAAATAATTACAAAAGGCAACTGACTGTGTAAAGCCACATACAATAAAACAAAAATACAATGTATATGCCGAGCTCAGCAGCTAATCAGCCGGAATCAGCTGAGGTGACGCCACGGCGACCAGCGAGATCTAGCTGTCACTCAAGTGACCACGCCCTTATTATGAAGACATAGTATATCTTATTATAAACAAAACGAATGAGTTAATAAAAAAATCACACCCTCACAGTTGTCATGAAGTGTAATATTAGCTATATACTCTAAATAGTTTTTGCACCAGGCAGTAAACAGCTTTATCTCTGCTGTAAACACTGGGGACAATAGAAATGTGCTCTATTTCGGAGCCAGGCCTAGTGGAATTTTGATGAATTGCAGTTTCAGATACCTCCTTATTAGCTTGAGGGAGAGCGGGATGTTGCTGCTTGGTTCAAACATGTTAATTCATGTGTTCAAACTTGATACAATCTACAGTATTTTTCTTGTTGTTTCCTCCTTCATTGCCAGTCTGTATTTCCCTGTCCTATGTTGTCTTATCTCTCTCTCTCTCTCTCTCTCTCTCTCTCTCTCTCTCTTTCCTGCTGCATCTGTTCCTCTGAATCCACTCAGTGTGAAATTGATCAATTTTGCCTCAGTGAGACTTTTCTCCTCAATTAACAGTAATTGCATGTTTCTGAGCTCATATGATAGTGTTTGTGTGCACTTGTGTGCGAGTGTGTGGATGTTTAGATGAGTTGCTTTTAATTTAAAAGAAATGAACTGTTAGCAAATCCACCAACTCTGCTCTCTCTCTTCCTCTCTGTGTGTATTTGTGACTGTGTGCGGTTTCTTCTGTGGGCCTTCAGAATGTGTGTGTGTGTGTAATATGCATAAAACATCAGTGTGTGTTTGCATGAAAATATTTTCAGCCGCTGTCATGGAATTTGACAAGGAAACAAGACAGAGGAGAGACAGGAAGTGAGCAAAGCAGTGACAGAGGCTGAGCTGATTTTAATGGCCTGTGCGCTGTCTGACTGAAGATTACACCAATGACAGAGCCAAAGGACACGAGAGAGAGGGAGAGAAGGAGAACAAGAAAAGAGCAGGAGAGACTGATAGAGAGAGAGAGAGAGAAGAAACGTAAAAGATTATGGGAAGAGAAGACAGTGATGGCAGGTAAAAAGATGATGATGTATCAGGCTAGAAAGTCATTAACATCACTGCAAGAGGAGTGTGTGTTTGTATATAAGCGTACAGTATGCTCTTAAAGGGACAGTTCCCTCAGAAATCTACGTTTACTCAATTGATTGCAAACCTCTGTGAGCTTTTTTTCTGTTGAACACAAAAGAAGATATTTTGAAGAATGTTGTAAATGGGCAGCCACTGACATTCATAATTCATAAAAAGGCAATGCGAGTCAATGGTTGCTGGTTTTCAAAGGTTGTTTAATAGAAGAAAGAACAGCTTTGGAACAAGTGAAAGGAGAGTAAATGATGCTAAGATTGCACTTTGGGGTGAAATATGCCTATAAACCTTTTTTTGTTTTTGAAGCAGTGTTTAACTTAAGTCATAAAAAATTAGCTAATAAGCATTAATACATATATAAACTACCTGACAAGTCTTGTCGCCTATCCAAGTTTTAGGAACAGCAAATAATAACTTGACTTCTAGTTGATCATTTGGTATCAGAAAAGTCTTATATGAAAGGCAAATGCCTCTAGATTACGCTTATTTTACCACAATAAAACATGATCATGCCATGATTTTTTTAATAGGACAGTAAGGTCTGACTTTGCTTAGACAATAGTCATGTCACTTAACAAAAATAATGTACAGTATAGAATATAAAGTCATGGTGCAGTGGAAACAGAATGAATATTGTGCATGACTCCCATGAGCTTGGAGGACTGCAAAGATTGCAGGACATCTCTGAAGTGACTCAGATAACTTAATAATAAAGTCATCTGGAATGGCAAAGAAAGTGTTCTTGCAGGAATCCCAGAGTTCATCAAGATTCATTGGATTCATCTTCATATAAAAATTCATATAAAAATACCTATACAAATACAAAATACACTGCAGCTCTTTCAGTAAATGTAATATTCACTACAATGTGTTGATCACAGCAGACATATTCATACAAGCTAAAGAGAGTTTGCCCGAAACTTAAAATTCTGTCATTAGCTTGTTCCAAACCTGCTTGTTTTTTTGTTTTTTTTTGAATACACAAAAGAAGGACATGAAGAAAACTGTATACCTATAACCACTGACATCCATAGTATGAAAAAGCACTGCAGTATTTGAGGGTTCTGTGTATATCTGAGGTAATTAGTCTACCGAAATGTGTATATTCCATACAATGTATAAAGCTGATCGGTCAGTTGTTATCATGTGACACACGGTTTTCAACTAGAGCACCTAGGTAATGCGAGCGATTATGCAACCCATATGCTTGCGCGTGCAATATGCGCTGCCAAAAGACACGATATGTGAACAGCCCCATTAGCAGCTACGCTTCTCTACACATTCAGAAGATGCCTTCACTCTTGATCCTGCACAACAATACAGTTTAGACTGTTAGGCTGAGTTAGGCCGTCGAGTTTTTGGGCACCGGTGTCCTCCTTGGTAATGAGTTTTATCTTAGAATGCTTTCTGTTCAAATGATTGAACAAGTTGCTGGTCCAGTTAAAAGCAGTCGATAGTTTTTTAGAGACTGGACTAAATTTCACAACAAAAAAATGCTCATAAACTCACATTGACTAACGTGATTTAAAAGAAGCATCTTTTCTTCTAAATATTTGTAACTTAAGTAGCATAATTACACTGACTTTAGTAACCGTAATCAAATGTAAATTGTAATTCATTACATTACCGTGTTCCTCAAAAATGTAATTAGATTACAGTAACACGTTACTGTAGAACATGTTACCCCCAACGGTAAAACTTTATAATAACTACACACTATAAATAATTTATTAAGCATTAGCAAAAAGTGAACTCATTATCTGTTAAGCATTAACTCTACATTAATAAACGTTAGTAAGCAGTTTATAACTGCAGCTGCAAATGCTGTATTCTTGATTTATTAGCACCTACAATGTGCTTAATAATTGTATTTTCATACTTAGTTAATGATTTATTTTTCATTACTAAATTAAGTATCGCTTTAAGTAAGTAAATCATAGATAAACTATTGAAATCAACGTTTATATGTCTTATTAATCAGGCATATATTAATGGTTACTATGTATGTTAATAAATGCTTTATTAACTCAGCTTCATGCAGTTTTGTGACCTAATCTAAAGTGAAGACTATTTATGCTTTATAAATCCTTTATAAATGACAAATAAAGGCTCAGTTAAATTCTAAACAGGAAAAATGACATTCCTTATCATTTAAAGATACACAAATCAAACTGTACTTTAAAATAAAACCTTATCTAAAATAAAAATCACTGTAGAGTTTAAACACTGCATCTTATTGTTAAATTATTATATTGTTGTTGTTGTTTTTCAGTTGAATGTCGTATTTTGACACTCCTGTTATTCAGCAATGTTTAAACTTTACATTAATTTCACTTTTTAATTCAAAATGAGTTAGTAAATGATTGATAAACTATTGAAATCAACGTTTATATGTCTTATTAATCAGGCATATATTAATGGTTACTATGTATGTTAATAAATGCTTAATTAACTCAACTTCATGCAGTTTTGTGACCTAATCTAGTGAAGACTATTTATGCTTTATAAATCCTTTATAAATGACAAATAAAAGCTCAGTTAAATTCTAAACAGGAAAAATGACCTTCCTTATCATTTAAAGATACACAAATCAAACTGTACTTTAAAATAAAACCTTATCTAAAATAAAAATCACTGTAGAGTTTAAACATTGCATCTTATTGTTAAATTATTATATTGTTGTTGTTGTTTTATCCAGTTGGATGTCGTATTTTGACACTCCTGTTATTCAGCAATGTTTAAACTTTACATCAATTTAACTTTTTAGATAAGATTGCAAAGATTATTGTTCAGTTGATTCTGAGCCTTTATTTGTCATTTATAAGGGATTTATAAAACATAAATAGTCCTCATTTTAGATTAGCTCACAAAACTGCCTGAAGTTGAGTTAATAAAGCATTTATGAAATATTATTTAACTATTAGTATATGCCTGAATAATAATAAGATATATAAATGTTGATTTCAATAGTTTATCAATCATTTACTAACTCATTTTGAATTATCCTAAAAACCCTCAACTACGCTTAAATACAAACGGTTTGTAAATAAAGCGATACTTAATTTAGTAATGAAAAATAAATCGTTAACCAAGTATGAAAATACAATTATTATATAGGTGCTAATAAGTCAAGAATACAGTATTTGCAGCTGCAGTTATAAACTGCTTACTAAAGTTTATTAATGTAGAGTTAATGCTTAACAAATAATGAATTCAATAGATGCTAATGCTTAGTAAATGATTCATAGTGTGTAGTTATTATAAAGTCTTACCATATATGGTAGCAAGTATTGTCCAGTGGTGTGTCCAGTTTGTCAAAAATCTCCATTTATGCATTCGTGACAGAACCAAAGTAATAATAGAATGACAGAATGAAAATTGAGCGATCTCTCCCTCTAAGACAAACTTTGATAAACATCAAAGAGTCAGAAAGAAGAAAACAAGGCTGAATTTCCAAAGATGCATAAGTTATTTGGCTCATATTAATGGCTACAGATTGCATAATTAGACAAGGGCAAAACAAGTTCAGCTACACCACAGAATCCACAAGAGCCTGAAGTTTGTACAGCATCCAGTGCTGGCGAGTGCGCTTCCCAAAAGCGCCGCTGTACTTCCCAGCATTCACAGTCATCTATGCTCATTACTCAATTACAGCGGTTTCACAACCACACTCCAGTGCACCGACACGACACTGATGCCTCCCGATCACATCCTCGAATTAACCGTCTGAAGACTTCACAGCATCCAACGCCATTAAATGACTTTGGAGAGATTGGAAAAAAAAACATGGCAGAATGCGAATCCGCTCGCTAATGAGGACGGAGAGCGACAGGACAGACAGACGCTTTGGGTTAGCACACGCTTTGAAAAGAGTGATGATAAAGTTGCAGCATCGTCACCAAAAACAGTTTTTGCCCGAGTCAATGTGACACTGTAGATGCTTTTAAAACAAGTCCCAAGATGCGTTGTTTGATGTCGACTCTGAAAAAACGCAGGTAAAATTGTAAGTCGGTGCTGTCAGAAATTGAAACGTTCTGTTACTTGGGGTAAAAAAAAGTCATAGACTTAAAAATCACTTTTGACAACTGCAAATGGTGTGAATGTGACATTCAGCAGCATGTTGAATAAGTCAAGAATATGATCAATAAACTGCACCAGTTTTATCCCCTCAGTCTCAACAGGTTTTACACAATTTAGGCTTAAAACATGAAGTTCTGTAGCTGATTTGGTAGAGATTGGTATTAGTAATGCTATTTGACAACCCTAAATGAGTTGTTTTTGCTATTGTACACTCTAAAAAATGCTGAGCTGTTGTATCCCTTTGTCAAATATGGACAAAACCAGAGGTGCAACCAGTACTGAAAAACCATAGTCATGTAAAAGTACCATTACTTGCCCAAAAATGTAGTGCAAGTAGAGTAAAAGTATCTGTTGTAAATATTACTCAAAGTATAGGTAAAAAGTAGTCCTTTCAAAAGTATTCAAAGTAGTGATTATTACGCTGAGAAAGCTTAATGCGTTTACATGTCATTTGAGCGTTTGTGTATCAACGTGCATTTAGTTATTGTTTGAGACCATTTCGGTCATCATACAGCAGGGGTCACCAACTTTGTTCCTGTAGGTCAGGTGCCCTGCAGTGTTTAGCTCCAACTTGCCTCAACACACCTCCCTGGGTGTTTCAAGTATACCTAGTAAGACCTTGATTAGCGTGTTCAGGTGTGTTTGGTTAGGGTTGGAGCTAAAATCTGCACTGGACCTCGAGGAACAAGTTTGGTGATCCCTGGCATACAGTAAACATCTGCCATCTTCCCATAAGTGACATTGTCTAAACCAGTGGTCCCCAACTACCGGGCCGCGGACCGGTACCGTTCCGTGAAACAATTGGTACCAGGCCACATAAGAAATCATACATTATTTCTGTAGAAAATATTCCCCCCGCAACTTGGTTTCTTCCACTCACCCCTGCCATCTCACGTGAAATGGACTATGCCAAAATCCACCACGGAGCGGGAAGAACGATCGCTAGAATATAGCTCAGTGGTGGTTGTCAATAGTTTAAAGTTATAAAACAGGTATTATAGAGTCCAAATCAGCAGAGCATTTAAGCATTGTGCATATATGTGTGCGTAAATCACTATGTAAGTACCCGAAATCATTGCAATATGTATCTATATAGAGTTTTTACATACTCATACTCATTAGGGCTGTAACATGCCAATGCATACATTTAATTCGGCTATACGGTTGCATTATTGTTAATATGTTCGTCAGTTGAAATGTTTGGCACAGATGTTATGTATTTGATGCATACAAACCTTGATTGAAACATAATCAGACCGCGATAGTGCAACTAGCGCATGCGCACTGAGTTGTTCATGATTAAATATGAATTTATAAAAAACAAACAACAAAACAGCTTATCATTCCATTTGCACAGGGCTTAATGCATCCACAAATCTAAATTTGTTAGGCGTTTACTTTTCCTCAAGTAAAACAGGTGGCCACAGGTATGCATTGAGGGGAAAACAACTGGAGATCGACTGTTACTGGCTTTCAAAATTCATTAAAATATATTTTTTATGTTGTAATCGAGATAGATATTGTCTTTGCGCATGAGCACAAGCTAGAGCAAACTGGAGATAACACCTTTTAAACGTAATTATAACTTAAGCAACAAAATGAACATTTTAGATTGTGTTGTTGTTTAAAATATATAATTTAACAGCGAGTATAGCAAGCACATTTTGAGATTTCGGTATTCCCCCATTCGTTTAGATACTGTAGGTCTTGGTCTTGGATTAAGCGGCCAGAAGTGTTGCATATAAGTCTACAGAGTGAAAAAACAAAGTGCTTGAACTTTTGGAGAAACATGCAAAACTTGCCGCATGAGCTTATGTTTCCAGTCTGGCATGTTCGCATACACATGAATGGAAATCAACTGGGAGAACAATACTTAAGCTAGCCAGGAATGACTAGAACAAAAAAGAAAAACAGCACATGTCCTGTGATATACTGATGAGTGTATGAGCTGTTTACACCTCTTCACTTCATGTGTTTTTTTTTTCTGATCTGATGTGATGAATGTAAGTAAATGCCATTCTAAATGCATTCTAGAGTAATATAAAACCCTTCAGGAGGTGGTCTGGGATGCATTCCATACAAAAGTGGACAAGTCTAAATGCATCTGGTTGTTGAAACCACACATGTAAATGTGTTGTGGACTATATGACTGTCAGATATACAAGCGCAAATGCATAAGCAACGAATGGCCATAGATTACGATTCCAGATGTTTGTTTTGTCAATTTGTTTTCTTTTAGTTTTATTTTTGACCATGAAATGATTCAATTAAATTGTTAATGATCTGTAAAATAAAAATAGATGTTTTAATTAGCATATAATGAAAGTAAACACATAGCTTTGAGCTTGTTTTACAGCCTTCATATAAAGCCATATGTATATCAAATAAGATAAATAGCTTACATTTCTGTAAATAATACTATTAAATAAAATAAATGCTGTATATCTGACACTTTTTACTTGATGTAACCTTGTTAAGATTGCATATAGCGCTGGATTTGAAGATCTGAATCATGTCTGTTTAGAATAGGGGCATTCGTGCAGCCAAATGTAAATGACCGTTTTTACAAACCAAATAGCCCTCAGAGAAAACAAATGACCAGGTGTAAACATGCCCTATCATTCTCTTTGATTCGATAATTTAACACCGCTTTCACTGTGAAACATTAAGCTTCTGATCCTCCCAACTATTAGCTCTAAGAAAACTGAGGTAGCTTTTAAAGTGTCCGTCTCCCGCCTCGGCCATATTTTACATCGTGCGCACAGTCCAATTACAAACTATCTGAAACAGGCTGTCCTAAATCTGTCATTTATCAGCTTACACACCATCATAACACACTCTCTCTCCTCACAACAGCAGCAGGGAATCGGGAAGGAGGAAGATGGAGATGAATGATGGACTGATGTTGGGGTTTGGAGCGTTCAGATGTCACTTTTCAACCGTTTTAAAAAGGACAAGACAGTAGACGTTTGGGTGGCGAAGCTTCCAAGCCATCTTGACTGACAGGCCTGTCTGTCTGTCCGTGTACCGGCGCATTATACGCGTCTGCGCTCGTGACGTTCCTGTTTTAATTGAAAGAATTGAAGTTTGAGTGTGCTTTAGTTCCACAGAGTTTGTGTTTGAGGCTTTGACATTAATCTCCTGTGATGGAGCGTGGTCTGATGCAGAGAGGCAGGCCCCGAGAGAGGACTCTGATGAATAAAATAACTAACGCTGTGTTATCACGCAAATTATGGCCTCGGGAAGATGCTTGGTGAAGTTCCTACTCTCTGAACACCCGTATCCATGGTACAAAATTACCTTTTAGCGGTGGATTGAGAGGATTATACAGACCAGGAGGACTTCTGGCTGCCCATGAAATGCGAGTTTGTAGTATTTTTATATATACACACCGAATAATTTTTAAATTGATTTTGTTAGTAATAAAAGCTTTAAAATATATACATGCCATTGTAAAAATATTAAATACTAAATTATGCAAAACTATACTGTTGTATACTATACTGTGTAACTGACAATGAACATAAAAATAATAAACAACAAATAATAACTCATAAATAAAGTAATAATAATAATAATACTGACTTCTAATTGATCATTTGGTATCAGAAGTGGCTTATATGAAAGGCAAATGCCTCTAGATTATGCTTATTTTACCTAAATAAAATATGATCATGCCTTGATTTTAAATATTTAATTAGGACAGTAAGGTTTGACTTTGCTTACAGAAATAATGTACAGTATAGAATATAAAGTCATGGTGCAGTGGAAAAAATTAATATTGTGTTTGACTCCCATCAGCTTGGAGGACTGCATCCATACATCTCTGCAATGACTCAAATCACTTATTATTAAGAGAGTTATTAATAAGTCATCGGGAATGGCAAAGAAAGTGTTCTTGCAGGACTCCCAGAGTCCATCATGATTATTTGGATTCTTTTTCAGCGCCTCCTCCATCTTACCCTAGACATGCTCAATAATATACATGTTAGGTGACTGGGCTGGCCAATCCTGGAGCACATTGACCTTCTTAGCTTTCAGGAACTTTGATGTGGAGGCTGAAGTATGAGAAGGAGCGCTATCCTGCTGAAGAATTTGCCCTCTCCTGTGTTTTGTAATGTAATGGGCAGCACAAATGTCCTGATACCTCAGGCTGTTGATATTGCCAGACCTTTCGTACGCCCCATACTGAATGTAACCCCAAACCATGTTTTTCTCTTCATCAAACTTGACTGATTTCTATGAGAATCTTGGGTCCATGCGGGTTACAGTGGGTCTTCTGCAGTATTTGTGATGATCGGGATGCAGTTCAACAGATGATTCATCTGAAATATCTATCTTCTGCCACTTTTACAAATGATCAACTAGAAGTCAAGTTATTATTTGTTGCTCTTAAAACTGGGATCGATGACAAGACTTTTGTCTGTAAGACAAGACTTTTTGTACTGTGTGTCTATATATATATATATATATATATATATATATATATATATATATATATATATATATATATTATAGCTGGGCATAGGTTATTTTTAAAATTTATTCTAGTTTAAAATGGCTCATTTGAATTCTGCCAAAGGCATTCAGAATATGTGTACTACCCAAATAATAATTCTAATAAATGGTGATGAAAATAAATGATGTTCAATAAGATGTACTTGTGTTTGCTAACTGTTTATTTAGTTAAACATGAATTTTGCACTGTAGGCCTACATAAGCTCAAAACAGCGAATTTTTATTTATTTATTTTTTTATCACCTTAATCTGACAAAAGTCATAACTGAACAAAACAGAAATGGAATTAAGACGTGTAATATGCTTATATTAGTGGCAATATTGAAGTAAACACCGCAGTCAGTAAACACCATCATGTAGGACTTTTCGCCATATTTTCTGACAAGATCCACACGTGGCTGTCAGTAAAGGGCTGCACAAACACACACACTTCTTGAAATGCCGACAATTTTTTCTTTCTATTTGGCGTGCGTTATTAAATTCCATAACACTCGCATCAGTCCTTACTTCTGTAGACTATCGAAAAAACAAATTTGCTTAAAGGGGCTAATATTTTTGTCCCAAAACTGTTTTTTAAAAAATTTAAAACTGCTTTTATTCTGGCCAAAATAAAAAAATAAGACTTTCTCCAGAAGAAAAAAATATTATCAGACATTCTGTGAAAATTTCTTTGCTCTGTTAAACATCATTTGGGAAATATTAAAAAAAGAAAAACAAATCAAAAGGGGGCTAATTCTGACTTCAACTGTCTATATATATATATTTATATATATATATATATATATATATATATATATATATATATATATATATATATATATATATATATATATATATATATATATATATATATATATATACACAGATGTTTTTTAAACATCTGCCTTTGTAATATATTGCAATAGTCTCTTAGTTTTATGTTACTAATATGATTGACATGAGCAATGACAGCTGATTTTTTAAATGTTCAAATGTAATATATTTATGATGACTAAATTAATATTATATATATAAAATATATTAATATTTATTATTTATGAGTCTTATGAATAATGAAACTTTACAGTACAATTATACAGCAGTGTCAGGCTTATAAATTGCACAGCATGCGGGATGATGCTACATTATTGTGGAGTTAAAAAAAGAACGGTCAAACAGTGAGTCATCACTTTCTGATGGTTTGACAGTTTATCTAGACATCTCTATTCTCAAGCAGCAGATGTTTAGGAAATTTGTTTACGTTTCATTTTTTTTTACGCTAGATACCATCTAAGAACTCCTCAGATTCATTTCTTGGAGTTTATAATGATGAAGCCCTTGTGATAGCGATGAAAGCTGCACTCAATTTCCACGTGTCTGTGTTCCTGATAAAATGTTAATTTCCTTCCTAAAGCTTTTGCCTTCATTATCAAACCATTTGTCATTGCCGTTTCTCATTGACTTGATGTCTCATTCTCTGGATGTTTCACTCCCTCACACTGCCTATTTTTATCTTCTTATCTTTTCATTCACCTTCTCACTGTTCTCTCTACTGTATCTTTTCCCACTTCTTCCCCCCTTTCATCTGCGCGCTCACACCAACCCATCCCTTATTATGACCAGCCTGCCTCTATTAGACCTTAAAACCCCTTTGTAATAAGAATTCAGTTGTCAGAGCCAGATTACGAGCGAGTGGAGCTCTCATCCAGGTCACCATCTCAGACTTGAGCGATCAAACAGAAGCTCTTCGCTGTAGACAGATGGGTGAAAGCACACAGGGGAAAGCACCTCAGACCTGAGATCAGATTAGCGTGTCAGGATAAGGAACCGGCTCCCTTTTTTCCAGAGGCTAAATCGCTCACTCGTCGATCCCCCAGAGGTTGTAGGCGTTCTCCATAAATGCTTGACGACACGAGTAAGCAAATGTTGCTGTTTGTGTAGGAGGGACGATATCGAAATACTGATGTGCGGTTTAGTCTTATTCTCCCTCTCAAGCACGTGCTGTTGCCAATAGTATTTCGACACACTGTAGATGGCACTCCAGAGCCTCTGAGGCGGTCTACGGGATGCCCCCCAGAGTCCCGGCATGGTGCTACCAGCCAAATCTGCCATGCTTATAGGGATTGTGCTGGGTATAAATGCCACATCGAGAAAGGTGTTTACACAGATACTTTAATTCTAACCTAAAAGCTTTTACACAGAAGTCACAATCATAGACTGTGATGCTTGGTTAATGAATTATTTTGTAGTGTGTTGGGCTTGCTGAAGTGTTGTGAGTGTTTGTTGCATTGTTTGAGGTTCTAGGGTGTTATGGATGCAGCTGTGCTCTCTGTGTTCGTTGCATTATGTTCTGGGGTGCGTTTCCCAAACAACAACGTAACTCTCGGCTGAACTGTCATAGTACGATGCATCATTTTGAAAAAGAATGATGTAGTGACGAGTGTTTCCCAAAGCCTGTAGTTTCTCTGTCGTAGATTCCTCATTTGAACCACGTTGGATATAACGTAAAACACCCATAATGATGCTCTAAAAGGGGTGGTAACAACTTTTTTAGAGAAGAACCCCATAATTTATTTGTGCAAATTAAATTGTTTTACACGCACATGCATAAAAAAAATCCAATATTAGTTTTTGTAAAAACATGCACTCACTTTTCATATAAAATGACATATGTGTAAAGGGCTCATATAGGACCTGTGTTTCAAATATTATTGACAAAATGAATATTCTATTATTAAACATAAAATCACTTACAAAAGCTACCACCTATTCTAATCTCATATAAATATATAAATCATATAAATAAATTAATAAATAAATAATGAGGCTATTTATTATGACATGAAATTTAATATTTATTAAAAAAATAAAAAAATGATACTTTAATAATAATATTAATAATATTAATCATGATGATGATTATCATTATTATTGTTAATGTTATTAAAAATACAGGAAATATCATCGCTCATTCCTTTGGAGTGTTTTTTTTTTATTTTGGATTTTTACACGTGCTATATTGTTGCTGTGTGGTTGCTAGAGAGTTTTCATATGTTTTTGTAAGTACTATGGTAAGATCAAGCATTTCCTAAGGTGGTCTGAGGATTTAGGTTGTTGTTTAGAACTCCTGAATGATTCCTAAATTGCTCTATATATTTATTTTTAAGCAGGGTAGATGCTAGTTATGCTAGTAGGCTGACAATTCTGGTATCTTCTCTTTCCTTGTCTGTCTGACTTTTTTCAATTTATCATCCACCAGGTGAAAATGATAGGCCTTGTCTCTTAGAAAAGAATAACAGCACATGTCTCCTCAACAAGCCATACAATTTACGGCATCATTCACGCCTTTAGCACAACATGCTAACAGCTAGTGGTTTTTCCAGGAGTGTTCTCCATCCCCCTCTAAAAGTCGTTCCAGCTTTCCTTTTTAAAGTGTCTAGATGTAGAACATGTGGTCATCCATCAGTGCTTCAAGGGGACCTTCAGATATCAGATAATAAAGCTCAGAGCTTTAGAAGGAGGAGAAAGATTTATAGCACACTCTATGAGAGTGCGACAGAGTGCTGTAGGTGTCAGCAGGTAAAGGATGTGTATTGAATCTGTAGAAAAAAGTACTGTGATGTCACCGTGCTACTATGATGTTTACTGTGATGTACAGTTGAAGTCAGAGTTATTAGCTCCCATGTTTACCCCCCCCCCCTAATTTCTGTTTAACTGAGAGATTTTTTTCATCACATTTCTAAACATAATAGTTTTAATAAGCCATTTCTTATAACTGATTTATTTTATCTTTGCTATGATGACAGTAAATAATATTTGACTAGATATTTTTCAAGACACTTCTATACAGCTTAATGTGACATTTAAAGGCTTAACTAGTTAACTAGGCAGGTTAGGTTTAATGGGTAAAATAAAACAAATAAGACTTTCTCCAGAAGGGCTTATAATTCTGACTTCAACTGTGTATGATAGAGCCATATTACTGACCACAGTATTTACATGATGTATATAGGAAAACACTGCATTAATCATTTTCTTAGGGTTCTTGTTTTGTTTTAGTTGACTCAAAATGAAAATCCACTTATTAACTACTTAGCTTTAAGTAGTTATAAACCTTTGAGTTCATTTTTTAAAAGATACTTTGAAGAAAGCTGAAAATCTGTAACCACTGACTGAAAAATAATTAGGCTACTATGACAGTCAATAGCTATGTTTCCATCGACCTATTTTTATGCAAAAAAAAAAAAAAAAAAAGGATGTGCATAACTGAGTTGGATAAACTTTTGGTCCCACTTTATATTAAGTGTCCTTAACTATTATGTACTTACATCAAAAAATAAATAAATACAATGTACTTACTGTGTTTATAATGTATTTGAGAACACTTGTGGTGCTTTTGAGTTGGGATAGAGGTTGGGTTATGGACAGGTTTGGTGGTATGGGTAGGTGTAAGGGATGGTCAACAGTGTATTTACAAATGTAATTACAAAAGTTAGTTGCAGATGTAACTACAGTATATACATGTATTTAACCAAGCCTACACTGTAAAAAATTTTAAGCCAGTTCAACAAAAAAAATCTTAGTACTAATTTCCTTCTGTTTTTTCTTGTTTACTCAACTTTTGAAAACATCAGCTACACTGACTGAAAATAATTTGTCAGTGAAACAAAAAATGTCTAGTTGAGTCAACTTAACATTAGTAGTTTTCTGGAAACCTGCACCTGCAGCACAACAAATATTTTTAAGTTGTGCAAACTGAACATTTCTTGTCTGCAGGACTGAAATGACAGAAGTTGAGTGAACAAGAAAATACAAAAGGAAATTAGTACTAAGAAATTATATGTTACCAGAGCAAAAGTTGTGTTAACTGAACATTTCTTGTCTGGATGGCCTGAAATGACAGAAGTTAAGTGAACAAGAAAATACAAAAGGAAATTAGTACTAAGAAATTATGTTACCAGAGCAAAAGTTGTGTTAACTGAACATTTCTTGTCTGGATGGCCAAAAATGACAGAAGTTGAGAGAACAAGAAAATACAAAAGGAAATTAGTACTAAGAAATTATATGTTATCTGAGCAAACACACATGGCAAAAAAGACATACATGGTAGTGTATCTGTAAAAAAAAAAAAAAAAAACACACAAACACTAAGTCAAATTAATCACATGAGAAGGAAACACAATTATATTAAATATATAACAATTACAGCACATCTCTGAGACTACCTTACACTATCAATTTTAATAACCTTAGAATATCCCATAAATTATTCACAACACCCTGCTGAAAAAACAGCGTATGCTGGTAAGGTATGTTTTGATGCTGGTCTCAATGCTGGTTTTGCTGGTTTCAGTGCTGGTCTCAATGCTGGTTTTGCTGGTCTAAGTGCTGCTCCTGACCAGCATTGAGACCAGCAAGACCAACATTGAAACCAGCATTAGGACCAGCAAAACTAGCATTGAGACCAGCAGGACCAGCAAAACCAGCATTAAAACAAGCAAGACCAGCATACCAGCATCAAAACATACCTTCCCAGCATATGCTGTTTTTTTTTTTAGCAGGGCAATCAATCTGAATTACTAGTTGCCTTGAGATATAAATCTTAGTATTTGTTGTAATTCATTTCAAAATCTATACTTGCATAATTACATGTTTTGTGCTGGTACCTTGGCTGGTCATGGATAAATATGATATTAAAACTGCCAGTAAAGGATATTACTTTAGTAATAAGTGTTCCACTGTATACACCTTCAGTTCAAAATGAACGATTTATTACTATTATTCTGGTTTTGATTTGATTTTGTTTGCTTAATATACTAATAAGCAGTTGGAATATACGCGCTGTCACTTTAAGAGCCACCCTAGATAGTAAAATACACTTGGGCCAGTTCCAGCTAGATTCGCTGCCTCATCCGAGCCAGAATCGGCCCGCGAGTAATGTGCGCTGCAGCCCGGAGCTGGCGCAACTCAATATACCTTGATATAAAACCTTTTGGTATTATATTGGTACTTGATACATGGTATTACAACCATTTGCATTTATATACCAGCAAACGCAGGCTATAATGTAAAGGCAAAGTGTAGGCAATGCGTTCAACCTTTGAATAAAATGCAAACAGCATACATATCCAATAACAAAAATTATTAAACAAAGGACAAAATAAATAATAATAATAAACATTAATTGATTGCAATAAACAAATAATACTAAACTTGAATAAAATATTTTGTAGTGCACAAGAACGTCAATATAAAAATAATAATAAAACTACACAATAAAGACACACAGGAGGATTTAAAGACAAAATCTGAAATTGCACACATACACAGAAGTTTTTAAAACAACCCTGTTTTCCCAATAGACTTGAATTAAAAAATTGTACAAGACACATCCTGAAACAGCTTAATTTTATATAAACCTGAATATAGAAACCAATTTAAGATATAGCAAGACACATCTTACAAATACCCATGACAATATGTAAAATATACAAGTCAAAATTGTAAAAAGAACTGCAGAATTCTTAAGAAACATTTTTAATAAATGTAATAAATAAAACATAATAATACATTTAATGAGTGAGATGATTATATATATATATATATATATATATATATATATATATATAAAATTTGACTTGTATATCTTTATATATCTTGTGCAATTTTTTATTGATATTTTTATTATATTATGTTAATAAAAAATGTATTAAGATGCTTCTTCAGAATTTAGCATATTGACATTTTATATATATATATATATATATATATATATATATATATATATATATATATATATATATATATATATATATATATATATATATATAATTGCAAATAAAAGAAACAAATTACCCAAGTATCAGGGAACATCTTAATACACTTAAAATGTTGTTTAAAAAATAAATTATTGATGTAGACATTTGACACATTAGCTTTCTCTTCTTCCCTCCTTCCTCCAGCCCTGTCAGGAGCACGTTGTAGCCACCTTGTAATGCATTTTTCCACTTCTTTATCAGTGGCGTGGTATGGACATTTCTCCTCACTACATCTGCGATTAAAAGATAAACAAACAATTAGTAGTGAAAAAGTACAAATGAAAAAAAGAAAGATGCTTGCTCTCATACAAGTACAACTTAAATGGGACTATATATAGATGTTTTGTTCCTCAGATTAATGATTCAAAGAAATACACAGATGGAACAGTCCCTAATTGTACTGAAATGTATATTTAAAACCAACTTACTGACTAGACAGTCCTAAGGGAGAGTGCATGAAAGGCCACATTTTGGTTTGCCCTGCTCCAGTTAATTTGTTCAGCCAAAAAGTGAGCCAAAAGCTTTCCCGGGACACACCAAACTGCTCAGTGGAAAACACCAATGATTCCAAAGTAGGCTACCTACGAAGCAAAAAAACACACAAATAAATAAATAAATAAACATAAAACACTTAGAAATAAGCAAGAAACTTACCAGTTTCTTCATTTGTTCGGGCTGCTCCTTTAGTTGATTTTCAAGTTTTTCCAAATCAAATTGGACATAGGAAGGTCAAATGTGTTTACATCTGGAATTTCATCATGTCTGTTTTGGTTTTGTGAGAATCAGGCACAGTTGCTGCTTTATGACGTCACATGATTTTAAAACTTTTGTCAGTCATGCTAAAAAAGAAAAATAACAAATTAGTATAAATCAACCTGTAGCTTATTCTCATGCAACTTGTGTAAATACAACAGTGGGTTAGACACTGCTGATATTCTCTAGTTGATCTTTACTTTCTAGCTGCATTAAGCCATTACAAATTTAGTGATGTCTTGAATTCTTACAAAGACATGACGAGTTACAATAAGTTGTCTTGATCTCCGACTGCACTTGAACAAGGACTGTAAATGTTCATAGGTGTACTGAAATGTACAGCATTTGTGCATCTTGATAATGTTCTTAAGGATCCTGCCATAGTCATTGGTGGTGATGGTACTTGTGGTGCTGCATCAATTTCTGAAATCTTCATAACAGTTTTTTCTCCAGCCTCTTTGTTCCAAATAATTTTTCTTCATCACGTTCACTATAGTTGTGTCTTTAATGCCCCTTGATCAGATACATTTACAAAACAAAACATTATTTTAGTGTAGTGCAGGGCACTAGATCAATGACAATGGCAGTGTAATAGATCAATGACATAATGTTGACAGTATGTGTTTAAAATAATTGCAAACAAACCTGTTCTTTCTTTAGGTGTATGACAGGCAATCACCGTCCTCATCTGTCTGCAAGCCAAGCTGAGTCGAGCTTCCTCATGTGTGTCTATAATAAAACATCACATTGTTGTTAACCTCCCCCAAAAAAGTTAAAATCCTGAAATACTATCAAAGTTAATTAATGGCTATAATACATATAGTGTAAATAATCAGCTCACTGAAGGTTACACAGGATTTATTCAGAGATTCATGCAGAGTGACAGCCTTATGAATCTTAGACATAGATTTGTAAGATGGTCAAGCACATGCATTATTCTGTACCCATGAAGATAACCTACCATTGTGAAAAATGTTTGATGATGATAATAGCCAATAACAATAAATCATTTCAGCTGTTTGTGAAGCAATTAGTAATGTAAAGTCTGAAAAGCTCAATCTATGTTGAAAATGTATCAGCAGTTTACAGCTTATAATGGACTTTAATCACCCAACTATAACATGCCTATTCACATGTACATAAGAATGTGCTATTGGTCTCTGTGATATGCTACGAAATGACCTCACTAACCTTTGTTAAACAAGAACAATAAGACTTAACTGAAAAAATATTCATTTATACCCATTCATTTAAATCAGAAATTATAACTGTCAATAACCAAAAAATAAAACCCTTTAAAATCTGCTTTAAGGAATTCAGTTTTACATGCGCAAATTACAGCTTGAACATAAGATATAATTGATTCACATAGGCTAACACATATAAATTAAAGCACATACTAATATATTTCTCTTAATAATAGAATGATAATTTGAAGAGAACAGTAAACGATCACTGATGCACTGCATAAACAAGTTAAACAATAACCTAACAATAACCTAACAATGTGAAAATGTTTTAAGCATTAAATTCGCAAAGTATACAGTATACAAGCAGTAAAAACCTTACCTTTCTGACCGGAATCCACTGTTTTGAAACGCCAAACTTCTTTTTCTTCTTGTGATCTTCATAGCGTTTGGCAACCAGCTTTTGGAACATTACCGCCACCGTCTGGGTTGGAGTTTGGGTCAGGAGTTGACTCACGCATGCGTTTCTTATGAAACCAAACTTCTGCTTAAAAAACAGTCTGCATGGAAGCGTGCTATCTCGAAAATAAGCGCATTTTACACTGTTTACCCTAAATGATATATATAATCCATTTATAAATAATATTGTTTTGTTTGCATCTAAACATTGGGAACATCCACACTAAATGTTTTTATTATTTTATTGCTGTCGTACCATATATAATTTCTCAAATTATCATTAAACTTGGAGCTAACAAATTACTAGATAAAATAAGAATTTAATCGGTTGTCATCAGTTACACAAGCCGTATATGATGAACATTTAGGAGGACAAATTTAGATGAAGTGTCTTAAACAAAGAACTACATACAATCTTTGCACACTTACTATTAAGATTGCTCTTCCACGGCGTGCCTCTTTCCCCACTGAAGTACAATGCTTTCAATTTCTCCCGCCTGAGACGTTGACGTTACGTAAGCGCAACCATCGTAACGAGGGCGTGGTTTAGCTCAGGACAGAATGATGCTATATCGTCCTTTGAGAAACATATTTTTAAGTGCGTGGTTTATTTTTAAATATTGGAAATATCAAAGTATGCCTATCTTTTTGTAAAGGGTAATGAATAAACACGAGATGATAATGTGCGTGCAAGCTTGTTTCTGCAAATGTGCACCAAATAAAGTTAAATTGCAAATTAAAAGTTTCAAATAAAGTTACTATAAGTATTGTAGTGTTTTTTGTTGTTTTTAATAACAATGTGAAGAATAATAATAGTTATTATTGTATTAATAATAATAATAATAATAATAATATCATTTTCACTCAGCATTTACTTTTTAATACAAACTATGAAAGGTTCTATACTCATTCATTCATTCATTTTCTTGTTGGCTTAGTCCCTTTATTAATCTGGGGTCGCCACAGTGGAATGAACCGGCAACTTATCCAGCAGGTTTTTACGCAGCGGATGCCCTTCCAGCCCCAACCCATCTCTGGGAAAAGGTTCTATACTGCCATTGATTTTTTTTTTATATATATTTAACATGTTTGAAACCTTTTCAATCAACAAAAGATTATGCTACTTGTATATTCATTGCATTAAAAAAAGTTAGAGATTGACTTAACACAAAAAAACAAGTTGGCAGATGCTTTTTTGGATGAACTAGCAAAGTGTTGCTCACAAAACTCATCTTTTTAACTTAATGAATAAAATCTTTGTTTAAGTTGATTGAATGTGTTAAATGTAGTTGTACAGACTTTTTTACAGATTTTTGCTGAACCAACAAAAAAAATCAAGCAATTTCAACATTTGTCAAGTTGGATTTTTTACAGTGTAAGTAACCAGTAAATACTTTACATTGTAACAAACTATTAATTCTTGTGTAAGTACATATTAGTTAAGGCCACTTAATATAAAGTGGGACCAAACTTTATCTTGGATAGGAAAAGATGCTCATAACCTATGATGGAAACACTTTTACCAAACAAATTCCAGTATTCTCATTAAAAAATGTCATGGGATTTTGTTATAAGAGACCATATAATGATAAAAATTATGTGTGAATAGACGGACCAGCAGGCTGAGCACACTGTAAAACATCTGAAATGTTGTTTTGGTCATTCTAAAACGCCTTAACCATTTGGGTATTAGAGTTATTATATTATTAATGACCTCCAGAACTGCCAAGAGCATCTGTGCTCCACGTCTCACGCCTCCAAACGCCACCACGCGTTTCGTTGCTTATCAGCATTGTCTTCTGAGGTGCAAGTCATTTATTAAATAAGGAAAAGATTCATGCAGATTCTCCTACCTCTGTAAATTCAGTTTTTACTTTTGATAATTGGCGCCAGTTAATCAGGAAGTGACTATTTGCACGTCTTATATGTGATATTCCAGTTTTGCACATAAATTTCATTTGTATCTTCGGATGGAAACTTAGCTACCGGTTACAGGTTTACAACTTTCTACAAAATATCTTCTTTACATTTTTAGAACAAGTAAATGGGCGAGTAAATGATGACAGTTTTCAATTTTGTGTGAACTATCCTTTTATAACATGCCTTAACCAAAACTAAAAACATGGATTAGATTATGTTTATATGCATGTATGTATTTATATACATTTTCAATGTATTTGAAGGTAAATTTTGATTTTCTTTTTTACCTTCTTTTTCTGATTTTGATTTTGATTCTGCACCCTTCTGCATAATGCAAAAAAGCCCCCCAGACATGAAGGCATGTAGGTAGTGTTTTTATATCTATGTAGTAAATAATTTTTCAACATTTTAATCCTTTATTTTTTCATATGTAAGACATTTGTGTATTGCTGTATAGACGCATAACTAATGCGCACTGCACTGGACTTTGGAGCAGTTTTTACTTGGTCAATAATGCAGTCTGTTTTAGTTTCTCATAATAGCAACGCACCAACAATGCGCCTTAACACACCTCTATTTTAGACCAGCACACCCATGAGTCCACAAAGTGGCACAAATTAATTTACTATTTAAACAATGTGGTGAAAAAACATGAACATTACAGTTGCACTGGTCTAAAAATAGCAACAAATCGTGCCAACATGTCCAAATAAAATAATAGAAAATTATAATGGTATAATTTATGATAACATAACTAGAACATGCCTTGACAATACAGTAATGTTTGGGGGATTTATGAACTATTAACAGTTTCTCTGTAAAGAACAGTATGCCATTCTTCTACTATGACATTGCAATGATTGACAATGAAATCAGGGTATGATTTACCCTTGCTTGGTTATATCGTTCTCTCAGTACCCGTCTGTTTTTCCTCTCAGATTGACCATCTCTTGAGGACAAAAGGGGCAGGTGACATTTCCACCCGTGCTGGCAGCTGCTGCCGGGCACACACTGACTGACAGCAGCTGTAATGGGCATTTCAAGGTGGCATTTTCCTTTCTGTCTTACCGGCTTAAGAGCGGATAAAAGAAAAGAGAAGAAATAAGAAGAAAAGCAAGTTTATAAATGACGTGGCATCATGATGCAGACTGTTTGGCTTGCAGCCCATACATGCCATCAGCGGCAGTAATCTCTTCTTAACAGTAAGGTAAATAAATGCACAATCACTTTTTTTTTATCTGAGTTTTACCATAGGGGTTGTGACCTTTCATGCAGTTTTGAAGCACTGACGTTCAACTAAATACTGTAAATACAGTGAAAAGTGTGTTGGAGATCCAAGAAAGTTATGTTTTTTGCTGAATGTTGCATTCATGTTCTTAGTTGTTGTTACATCCTGCATGTTTACAGACCAACAATTAAAAACTAGTGCAAATGGAAAGTCTGAACGGCCCTAAAACCTAGTGTACTAAAGTACTAGTGGCGATGAAGACCAGTTGCGTTGTCGACACACTCTTGCATTCACACACTCACACACTAAGGCCGATTTCATTAATTCATTCTCCTTTGGCTTAAGTACTTTATTAATCAGGGGTCACCACAGCAGAATGAACCGCCAACTTATCCAGCATATGTTTTACACAGCGGATGCTATTCCGGCTGTAACTCAATACAGGGAAACACCCATACACTCACATTCACACTCATGCGCTTTAGTTGAATTGAATAAGCTAAATTGGCTGTAGTGTGTGTCTTTGGACTGTGGGGGAAACCGGAGCACCCGGAGGAAACCCATGCCAACATGAGGAGAACATGCAAACTCCACACAGAAATGCCAACTGACCCAGCCGGGGCTCGAACCAGCGACCTTGCTGTGAGGTCATAGTACTAACCACTGAGCCACCGTGTCGCTCCTGATTTACTGTACATTTTAAGGTGAAAATTTTGTAATGTGTACATGGAACATCGTCTGGGTTATAGCACCTAACTGCAATTTTAGTTTCCCTAAATTGGATAATAAATATGAGTCTGATATTAAATTTAATATAGTACTTGGAAAATGTAGCATGCGTAATGTAGATGTACTTTCCTTCAGTAGAACATAAATAAATTATATATATATATATATATATATATATATATATATATATATATATGTGTATATATATATATGTGTATATATATATATATATATATATATATATATATGTGTGTATATATATATATATATATGTGTATATATATATATATATATATATATATATATATATATATATATATATATATATATATATATATGTGTATGTATATATATATGTATATATATATATATATGTATTATTTTTTATTTTTTTGCTAAAACTGTGGTTCTTTGTGGTTGTACTGTTTACTGGTACTATGTATCTCAATACTATGGCTCCAAAATACTGGCGGTGCCACTGTAGTTTGTAAACGGTAGTATCATCATTATTGTTTTATCTACAATAGATAATGTTGAATGTGGAAAAGTCACTAAAATGCTCACATGTTTGTGCAACAATAAACCATTTTATTTTAATCGTCTGTGGAGCCCTTTATGGTTGCAAGTGGCTGATGTGTTCTGACGTTTCAAACGCACATCTGAATTGGTTCATTTCTGTTCCTCTCAATATGATTTAGTAGCAATGACAATCTTTCAAAAAGAAAGACTCACAAAGTGAAATTTGAAATTACATAACCTGATAAGACTGAAAAACTAAGATAGATAAACCCAAAATAGCAACAGGAAACACTGAAACAATTTTTGACCGCATCATATAGTCTAATTTTGTTGCAAAATGCTATTTTTATGACACATTTCATTTGGTAAAATTTGTATCTTTATTTTAATGTATTTTTTTGTAGGTCGGTTATCTACAAAAGAAACACAGACTAAATACTAAAAATTTTAGGTGAAGTGATGTGGAAATAATAGTTTTTTCAATAATAAGCGAATTATTAATTAAATTCAAGACCTATAATAACATGTAAGATATAGTATTTCTTACAATTTTCCTTATAATCTGAGTTATGAATAACAGTCCTTGGTATCATGATACTTCAGCTGGTATAGAATCATAAGATTATTTAATGGTATTGTGAAAACCCTAATTTGTGATTCTTATAATAAAACTCTGAAAAAGAGTGTGAGCAAGTAAAGTTGAAGTCAGAATTATTATACCCCCTGAATTATTAACCCCCTGTTTATTTTTCCACCATTTTATGCTGAAAGGAGAGCAGATTTTTCCAACACATTTCTAAACATAATAGTTTTAACAACTTATTTCTAATAACTGATTTATTTTATTTTTACCATGATGACAGTAAATAATATTTTACTAGATATTTTTAAAGACGCCTCTATACAGCTTTAAGTAACATTTAATGCTTAACTAGGTTAATTAAGTTAACTAGGCAGGTTAGGGTAATTAGGCAAGTTATTGTATAACAGTTGTTTGTTCTGTAGACTATCGAAACAAAATATTGCTTAAATGGGGAAATATTTTTTACATTAAAATGGTTTTTAAAAAATTAAAAACTGCTTTTATTCTAGCCTAAATAAAACAAAAGACTTTCTCCAGAAAAAAAATAATATCAGACATACTGTGAAAATGTCCTTGCTCTGTTAAACATCATTTGGGAAATAATTTTTAAAAATAATAATAATAATTCAAAGGGGGGCTAATAATTCTAATTGCAACTAAGTAAGCAAGCAAGCAAGTAGAAAAGAAGTGGAAAATTGCTACATGTGATACTTCACTATATACTGGAAATGGAAATTGTTTGATGTAAATATGTCAGTGTTACTCAAACTATTTTTAACTAAAAATAAAATTTAAAAAATCACAATAAATGTAAAACTATAACCAACTGAAACTAACAACAGTGAGGGAAAAACTGAAATAAAAAATAATTATCAAAAGCAATGGCTGTTTTCAGAATTAATAAGCAGTACTGATTATGTGACGCAAAATCTGACCTGCAGTTCAGAAAAGACCTGTAGATGGCGCTTTTACAGACAATTGCATTTTCTTTATTTGCCAAAAATGTAAATATTTTTTTTATTTTTATTTTATTATAATAAGTTATAAGTTGCATTTGTATTTTTTTGAGTGTAGTGTCTGTTCAAACTATTATTTTACTTTTATTGTGTGGTTATCACAAGATTTACCATAACTATCGTTAACGCTACTTTGTTTGTCAACACTGGACATGTTCTGTTAACTCTGCTAAACTATAATTACTAAAACTAAAAACATATCAAAACTAGATAGAAATGTTTGTTCAAAAAATTAAAGCTAAACTAAAACAAGCAAAACCATTAATGAAAGGAACTAAAACTAAACCAAAATGTACCGCAAATTCAAAAATAGTTTTGAAATAATCATAATAACCTTGGGGGGTGTGTGTGGGTGTGTGTGTGTGTGTGTGTGTGTGTGTGTGTGTGTGTGTGTGTGTGTGTGTGTGTGTTCATGTTCATATTTGGAAATACATTATGGTTATTAAATATGACAGAATATTTATTTCTATCCCTTTAAGGAACTTCACCTTCATTTTCACAGCAAGTACATCAAATGAGCAAACTCATCTTAATTATGAAACTGCCGTGATGAGTCTGAAAGGGAAGCAGAGCGTTGGCTAATTTTCAAAGCCCCGTTTGCATGATATTTAAGCAATCATCATCTTGTTTTGGTCGGCCATCACTGCTGTAGGTGTGTGTGTGTGTGTGTGACATCAAAAGCGCTGCTGGAAAAGGATTTTGATCTGGAACGTGTGATATAATCATGTCTGAGCTATATCTGGCAAGATAGCATCTCGTAACGTTCTGCGCATCAGCCGTGCTCATACATAATGAACCCACAGTGGAGAATTGCAGACACTCTTAAAAATGACTGGCCCTGCTGAGAGATTTTTTTAAAAAGGGGACACGGTGGAGGGGGGACGGAAAATGTGTTGATGGACAACACCAATAGGAAACACAAAACAGGCCCTCTTTGATGCATATGTTCTCCACGGGACACCGGCTTTTCAGATTTCTCCTTATTAATTACTTGGAAGCTTTGTGGTTTCCAAAAGGAACAGAACAAAAGACATGGGTGATAATTATTAAGGGCTAACAGGTCCAAAACACCCTGAAGACACCAAGCGTAACGCACAGTCCTACAGAAACACCACCTGCTGAGAGGTGCATGTAGATTAAAACCATGAAAGCTGCATTTGTAACCCTGAAGGATTCTTTGAATATGTTACGCTTTGAAATGGTTGTTTTTTTTGGGAGGGGGGTTTAGTTATTATTTGTTCACTTGAAGGACAGTTCACCTCAAAAATAAGCCATTTACTCAACCTCAAGTGATTCTAAACCTCCTTTGAACTGTTTAACACAGAGTAAATATTTTGAAGAATGTTTAAAATTGGTAGCCGTTTGATGCCTTTAGTAGAAAATAATGATCAAATATTTTGAAAGTCACTGTTATCCCATTTTTATTCGTCAAAAATGTCCTCTTTTATTTGTTCAGTTTAAGAATATTCAGCTTAAAAATGAACCATTTAATCAACCTCAAGTGATTTCAAGCCCCTTTTGAACTGTTGAACACAAAGATGTTTTGAAGAATGTTCAAAATCGGCAGCCAATTATGACTTTAGTAAAAAAAAAAAATAAATACTAGGAAAGTTACTGTTACCCAGTTTTCATTCATCAAAACATCTTCTTTTGTTATTTGTTCATTTAAAGGATAGTTCACCTCAAGTATGAACCACTTTCTAAACCTCAAGTGGTTTTAAGCCACATTTGGACTGTTGAACACAAAGTAGATATTTTGAAGAAGGTTCAAAATCAGTAGGCATTGATGTTTATAGTAACAAAAATATACTATAATGTAATGTAATGTGTATTTATAAAGCGCATTTAATCTGTATGGCCATACACCCAAAGCGCTTCACAATCATGAGGGGGGTCTCTCCACACCACCACCGGTGTGCAGCATCCACTTGGATGATGCTACGGCAGCCACAGGACAACGGCGCCAGTGTGCTCACCACACACCAGCTATTGGTGGAGTGGAGAGACAGTGATAGAGCCAATTCGGTGGAAGGGGATGATTGGGAGGCCTTGATCGTAAGGTTCGATAGAGGGAATTTGGCCAGGACACTGGGGTTACACCCCTGCTCTTTCACGAGAAGTGCCATGGGATTTTTAATGACCACAGAGAGTCAGGACCTCAATTTAACGTCTCATCCGAAAGACGGTGCCCACTGACAGTGTAGTGTCCCCTTCACTTTTACTGGGGCATTAGGACTCACACAGACCACAGGTTGAGCACCCCCTGCTGACCTCACTAACACCACTTCCAAAATCAACCTAGTGTTCCCTAGTGGTCTCCCATCCAGGTACTAACCAGGCTCAGCCCTGCTTAGCTTCAGTGAGTAACCGGTCTTCGGCAGCAGGGTGATATGGCTGTGTCATCAGTTATTGTTTTTCATTCCTCAAAGTAGTTTGTTTTATGTTATTTGTTCATTTAAAGGATAGTTCACCTCACTGTTAAACACAAAAATATTTTGAAGACAATTGAAAATCAGGTGCCATTTGATGTCTTTTTAGTAAAAAAAAATTATTGATAAAATATTATGGAAGTCAATTGTACCTGGTTTTCATTCATCAAAAATATCTTTTATGTTATTTGTTCACTTTAAGAATAGTTCACTTGAAATATGAAGCATTTACAGTACTCAATCTCAAGTGGTTTCAAGCCACTCTTGAACTGTTGAACACAAAATAGATGTTTTAAAGAATGTTTAAAATCGATCACTGTTATCCGGTTTTCATTGGTCAAAAATAACTTCTTTTATGTTATTTGTTCTCTTAAAGGATAGCTTAACTCAAAAATGAACCCTTTACTCAGTGGTTCTATAGCCAGTTGTGAACTGTTGAACACAAAGTGGAAATTTTGAAAAATGTTAAATAATTAAAAATAAATAAATAATTAAAATACTATGAAAGTCGTTATTACTGTTTTCATTCATCAAAATATCTTCCTATGTTATTTATTTACTTAAAAGATAGTTCACCTAAAAAATAAACCATTTACTCAACCTCATAATTCTTGAACTGTCTCGAAGATATTTTGTAGAATGTTCACAATCGGTAGCCATTTTGGGCCCTATCATACACCCGGCGCACAAGGCGTGGCGCAATAGTCTTTTGGTAGTTTCAGCTTGGCGCAAGAGTCGTTTTGAGGCGTTGCGCTATGCTGTTTAAATAGCAAATGCATTAGCGCTCATTTGTGCGCCCATAGGCATTTTGGTCTAAAAAGGAAGGCGTTCTGAGGCGGACCGCTGGCGCATTGCTATTTTGAGAAACTATAATAGATTTTTCATTAGACCAAATCTAACCCGGTCTAAACTCCGACGCAGAGTTGCGCCACGCTTACGCACTGCTTAATACGCACAAAAGAGCAATAGGCAAATATCTTTACACATGAAAAAAATTAAATATTAAGGATATATATATATAGTATATAATAAGAATAGATATAGAATATAAATATAAAGGATTAAAATATTACAAAACATATTATTTTCTAGACTACATAAATATGAAAAACCACTGCTTTTTTGTCTTCATCTCGGGAGGCTTTTTCAGTTCATTCATAACAATTTGCTTTTGTATAATGATATTATTATTAGCAGTATTATTTATTATATCCATATTTATATTTGTTTTATTAAAAACAAGCTTAGATTTGCCCACCTGTCAGGTTTTAGACCATATGGAGCACATCATGTGTTTTAGGATATAACTCAGGTTTTTGAGCACATTTTGTTATTATTATGCATTTATTCGTTTGCTGGAAATTAGAACTGAATTTAGAAATAGTTTTGAAACAAATCTTTGCGCTTAACAAACAAAAGTGTTTATTTATAGACTAATTGATGTCTGTGCGTAAAGGTTTCCCTATCCAAGAGCGAATGTGAAAGTAGTTCCATTATCTCTCATTCTCACGCAGTAGATGCTCTGTTTAACAGTTTTCTGTTAAATAACTGTTCACTGTTTGCTTGTAAAATGCTCATTTTTTCCACTTAGACTTACTTTACGTCCTGTAAATAGCGAATGTGCTCTTGGCGCGACGCAACTGACTATTAAAGGGAATGGGAGAAGAGACTCTAATTGGTTTATTCTCAAAACACTCCTATAACTCATTAAGAAAATAAAGTCAACCCTTTTAGACCATGCGCCATGACGCAAGGCAGATTTCCCGTCCTTAAATTAGCAAAACACGTCCTAACATGCCCTGAAAGCATTTGCGCCCTGCGTTTTGCCCTCTGCGCATGGACTGTCAAAATAGAGCCCTTTATGTCTTTAGTTAAAAATAATAATAAAACACAATGAAAGTCACTATGTTACCCAGTTTTCACTCGTCAAAAACATCTTCTTTGCTCATTTTAGGAATAGTTCACCGTATGAATCAAGCCACTTTGAACTGTTGAACACAAAGTAGATATTTTGAAGAAAGTTCAAAATCTATAGCCATTGATGTCTTTAGTGAAAAGAGAAATACTATGAGTTAATAGTTACAAAGATAAAAGAAATCAGTTATTAAAAATGAGTAATTAAAACTGTTTAGAAATGTGTTGCAGAAATCTTCTCTTCGTTAAACATAATTTAAAAAACAGGAGGGCAAATAAATCTGACTTCAACTGTATATTAAACTAAAAGTTTCAAATGAAGTTTTAAACATGCAATAATTAAAATATTCGTATGGAAACACGGCTATTTAAATATTTCCCCCTTAAAATGACAATGATGAGCTCATATGGGGCTCCGGATATTTAATGCCTCGCTTTCAGCAAATGCGCTTGCTCGTCAAAATTCATGAGATTTAATTAAATGCACTTCTTTAACTGTCTGCTAACGGTGCTAAAAGCGATCCAGTGTCTTGCTCAAATCCTGCACGTGTCAAAACTGAGCAGTAATGAGTTTGTGAGTGATGAAGGTCACTGTTTCTCATAACGCTGAAGGTTATCGTGTCGTCTTAAGGGTTTATGGTTGTGTAAATGTTTGTGTGCGTGCGTGTGTGTGTTTGGATATTAATAGCTCGCTCTCTCAGTCTCTGTTGTGTTGTGTTTCTCCCCAAGGCCTGCGATGTGCTTTTTTCTGTTATTAACTGTAGAGAGTGTGTCTCTGTCGTCTTTGGGCTCCACCAGCTAATGAAGATGGATGGCACAGGCAAGATATATTTTAAATATCAGTGAGTGTGTGTTGGATGTCCTACAGGTATGAATGCTAAACATATGGAAGCCCTTGGGGTCCCAATTTAACTACCGCAGGAGGGAGTCAAGACAATTTAGTGGGTGTGTGTATGTGTGTGCGTGTACAAAATGTGTGTGAATGGTTGTTTGCTTTATTAATTTATTTTGATCTATTCTAATTGAGATTATAATATGAATTTTAACTATTATAATTATTAAACTTTTTGTCTTTAATTTGATCAATTGCATGCACACAATTATTCACAAACTGTTAATAATGAATTATTTAAATTATTAAACAACTGAAATGATTTAATTTAAAAATATATTATATAAAATATTTATGCTTGACATAAGTGGAACATTCTGTTATATTATTAATTTATTTTTTGAATCAACAATAATAATAAAAATTATATATGGTCAATATATGGTTATATAGACAAATGTATGATAAATAATATATAAAATAATAATGTATAATAAATTATTATTATTATTATTATTATTATTATTATTGTTGTTGTTGTTGTTATATTTATTCATTTTATTATTATTATTATTATTATTATTATTATTATTATTATTATTATTATTATTATTATTAATGTCATACTTATTACTATTATTTTTTTATTTATTATGATTATTATTATTATATTTTATTATTAGTAGTATTGTTGTTGTTGTTGTTATTATTATTGTTTCTTATAATAATAATTATTATTTCTATTATCATTATTTATATTATTATTATTTTATTATTATTTTTAACATTATTATTATTATTATTATTATTATTATTAACATTTTATTAGTGTTCTTTTATTATTATTATTATATATTTTCTTCTTCTTCTTCTTCTTCTTCTTCTTATTCTTCTTCTTATTCTTCTTATTCTTATTATTATTTTATCATCATCATCTTTCTGTAGTGACTTTTGTAATAATAATAATAATAATAATAATAATAATAGTATTAATAATATTTGTTTAATTATACAGACAATTGTATAATAAATTATTATCATTATTTTATGAATACAATTTCTGTTGTTATTTTTGTGGTGATGATGATGATGATGATGATGATTAATAATAATAATAATAATAATAATAATAGAACAAAGATAAAAGACAAAATTATTTTCTGCATTCTTTTAGCCCTTGTGCACTGTTTTTTATTTTGCATAAATCTGTTTATCAAACTCAAAAATAATCAAATACACTAAATGTTTCTAAAAATAAGAAGATATTAACTTTTTTAATTGCCAGTTCATAAATGATGTCCAGTGTCTCCCATGGGTTTAAAATATGTTTCCTTTTTTATTATTAACTGTTGTATAAAATATGTAATATATCAACATAAATTACAAATATAAACAACAAATGAGAAATAAATGACATAAAGGAACAAAAAAAATCTCTACAAAGTATGATAATTGCAAGAATAAAAAGTGTAGATTATTTGCGGGACTAGTTACGCGCCGAAAAATAGGACGGAAGAAAAAAGAAGAAGAAGAAGAAGAAGAAGGAAGAAGAATAATAAACCACAATAGTAAGAATGGACTTTGCCTATGGCAAACCCCATTAATTATTATTTCATTTTAAATTTAAGTTTAAAATAATAACTGTAAACATAAACGTTTAATATTCAGGAAAAGTAGTTTATTGATATTGGATGTTTTGTTTTTATTATTTTTTTATTATATATTTTTTTGTTATTTTAATAATGATGGTCATAAATGTTATTTGCTCACTGACGATGCACATTTAATGTTACTTAAATGTAAATGTATAAAATTGCAAGTACTCTCATTAACACTTGTCTCACTTAGCTGACCTTCCTTTTCACGCAACAAAGGTTATAAATTAGCCACATTAGCTCTGAAATTAGTCACAAAGAAGGTTCTTCAAGAAAACAATAGCTCTCTGCGAACTCATTCACACCACGTCTGAAGAGGCCTGCCGGATTTCTTAATCACACAAAAGAAAATGTTATTGTTCTGCTTTTTTATAAGTCCATTAAAAGAGCACTGAAAAAGTCATCCTGGTGTTTATGACGCAACTCTGCTTCAGGTGTTCAGATGCCAAAGTGAATTTCCAGTAAAAAGCAGTTTGTTAATATTGTTGGCTCATGTCGTTTTGTTGAATCAGTCTTGGCGTGAAAAGGCCTTAAGAAGGAGCTTCCTGAAAGCAACACAAGTGCTCACAAACAGGCCTTTCACAAGGATCTGACACGTGTGCTTGTGTGTGTGTGTGTTTGCAGCCGCTGATCTCAGGTCTTCTGTTGCACTTTACTTTCAGACACAAAGAGGTCAGAAATGAGGATTCAGAGCCCCGTCAGCAAATGCCGTCCACACGCATGATGTGTCACTATCCCTGAAGCTCAAACACTGAAACACACACACACACGCTTGGCTTTATTTCACCTGAAGTCTCCAACATTACTGAAAGCACACGCTCAGGAACATTCAATTAAAAAAGTTAATACAAAAAAAAATACAATATGGATAACTGAAATATTTATTTTAGTTTCACAGGCTTACTAAGCACATATTCTTAATTCTGAAACATGTTTGTGAAACTAAATGGAACAGAGCAGAAGGGAACTGAACTAAACTAACCTGAACTGAAACTGAAACAAAACTATAGCTTAGCTAATCAAAACTGTAGCTTAGTTGTGTAAAATAAAAGTGTAGCTTAGCTATGCGAAACTGTAGCTCAGCAAAGTAAAAGCTAAACTAAATGAAATGAAGCTACACAAAACAAAGTTAAACTAAACGAAACAAAGCTAAACGAAAATAAATTAAACTGTTGCTTAGCTAAAATTGAACAAAACTGGAGGTTAAATAAGTGAAATGAAACTGTAGCTTAGCTAAATGAATTGAAACTGTAGCTTTGCTAAACAAAACTGAAACTTAGCTAAACGAAACTGAAGCTGAAAAAAAACAGCGTAAACCAGCCTAGGCTATTTGGCTGGTTTTAGCTGGTCGACCAGGCTGGTTTTAGAGGGGTTTTAGCCATTTCCAGGCTGGTTTCCAGCCATTTTCAGCCTGGTCTTAGCTGGTCAGGCTGGGAGATGACCAGCTAAAACCAGCTTGACCAGCCTAGCCAGGCTAGGAGTCCAGCCAAAACCAGGTATGTCCAGCTTAAACCAGGCTTGTCAAGCTGGTTTTAGCTTGATTTAGCTGGTCATTTTCCAGCCTGACCAGCTAAGACCAGGCTGGAAACCAGCCTGGAAATGGCCAAAACCCCTCTAAAACCAGCCTGGTTGACCAGCTAAAACCAGCCAACCAGCCTAGGCTGGTTTAAGCTGGATTTTTCAGCAGGGTGAAGAGAAGCTAAACGAAACAAAGTTAAATTAATTGAAACTAAGCTAATATAAAGAAACAAAACTGTACTACCCCACTCCACTCCCCCTATAGCCGGTGTGTCGTGAGTGCACTTGCACCATTGCCAGTGGCTCTCGCCGTCCCATCATCCAAGTGGATGCTACACACTGGTGGTGATGTGGAGAGACTTCCCTCCACTCCCCCACGCCTCAATGATTGTGAAGTGCTTTGGGTATATGGCCATTCATGAGAAATGTGCTACATAAATACACCTTACATTAGTTTAAAAAATAGCAAAAGTGACCATTAGGAGTGGACTAGAGCATTAACTTTTAATGGGACACATCTGTACCTTTTTCCAAACTTACAAACACTAAAACACAACCAGTAGCACTGAATAGAGCTGAATAAAACAGTTGAATAAAGTCTCAATGTCGAACACACACACACACACACACACACACACACACACACACACACACACACACACACACACACACACACACACAGTCAGAGGCAGGAGTGTAGTGTGCGTAGAGTCTGGAAACAGTCCTATCAGAGTCTGCCTCTGCTCTTGAATACTGAAAAGGTGTACGGCCGTGAAAATGTGGAGAGCAGAGTAGACAAACCTCCCACAGAGAGCCAGAACAAACCTTCAGAGGAAAACAAGCCCAGAGTAAAGCAGGACAGGACAGTCTTTCAGACACACAACTAGATGTTCAGCACTCTCACATACTATTAAAATCTCACGCAAACACTCCTTTGCCTGATCCCTACTATATACTGTGACTGTTTAGGAAATAAATACTAAGTCTGGAAACCATTTAAAGACACCTATGTGTTATCTATGTGTAATAATAATAATAATAATAATAATAATAATAATAATATTAATAACTCATAACAATTATGTAGCGCTTTTCTGGACACTCAAAGCGCTTTACACATTTTTGGGGAATCTCCTCATCCACCACCAGTGTGAAGCTGGTTTTATACTTTTGCCTGGTGCAACATCGCACACCTCCGCTGAGTGCACGCGCACCTCACGAAACAGACAAGGCTTTTATACTTACCGCGTTCGCCGTTGTGATGACAGGGGGCAGTCAAAAGAAACTGACCATATAATTTGACGTATAAACAGAGAGGTAGAACGTTTCCAGAACTACGTCATATCATTAATATTGTTCAATATTTTTAAACAAATTTTTAAATTATTTGTATCAATTAATAATTAACCCACAGCAAACCTCCTCAAACACAGCGATGATGTCACATTCGCCAAGCACAATCAAGCGAACTAGCGGACGCGTTGAGTATAAACCAGGCTTGAAGCATCCACCTGGATGACGCCATAGCAGCCGTGTTGCACCAGACCGCACACCAGCTGATTGGTGGAGAGAAGACAGAGTGATGAAGCCAGTTATAATATGGGGATGGTTAGGAGGCCATGGTGGACAGAGGCCAATGGGCATATTTGGCCAGGATGAGGGGGTTAAACCCCTACTCTTTTTGGAAGGACATCCTGGGATTTTTAACAGCCACATAGAGTCGGGGCCTTGGTTTAATGTCTCATCTGAAAGATGGTGCTCACTGAGCAGTATAGAGCCACGATCAATATACTGGGGCTCTAGGACTCACAGATCGCAGGTTGAGCACCCCCTGCTGGTCTCACTAACATCGTCTCTGGCAGCAACCTAGCTTTCCCATGTGGTCTCCCATCCAGGTACTGGCTTAGTTTCAGTTGGCAACCATATGAGAGTTGTGGAGAGCTAGCTGCTGGGATATATATTTCCCCAAAAGCTTAAATAGTTTAGAAAAGGATGAACACAAAAATGTCAATTTTGCCAAACAATGTTGTTAATTGAAGGCCCCAAAACAAACACTGCCCTATAACCCAATAAAACCTCGCCCCTTTTTTTGAAATCTGCACCATCTTTACTAGACACGCCCCTTACTGGCTGGCTGCAAGTGTGTTTTGAGACTTGACCCAACGTCGGGGTCAAAACCATCTTCAAAAATTACTCAGTGGGCCGTAAACTCAACGAGTCTGTGCAGTCTTCAGCCCATCAATCAACTGTTTACTGCACCAGCAATTAGCAGCAGACGCAGCGGTGACCTTTCACATGCTAATAAACTCTGATGATGACAACGTTTGATTAATGTGACACTGACAGGCTGCGATGAACACGCATGAACGAGCAGGAATAAGTAACTTTGCCAGAGGGGAAAAACTATGAAGCAAACAAGATGGAGACTGGGCCACTTCCTTGAAGAATGAGCACCTGTATGTACTGAGCATCGTGGGTATCCATTCACTATATATAATGCACGCTATTAAGGGGAGCCCAAACACCGGAGTCAATTGCCCCTTTCACACAGAGATTCTGGTAAATATCAGGAAAACTTCTGGAACAAATTTCCTGGCGAATTTTAGAAAAGCGTTTTTTTTACACAGGAAAGGATGTTCTGGATTTTTTTCAGAAAATGATTTTCACACATCCATTTAAAAATACTGGTAAGTTCTGACATAATGTACTAGAAATGAGCTCTAAACGGTTGCTCAGGTGGATGCTGCATACTGGTGTTGGATGAGGAGATTCCCCCTCAATACGTGTAAAGCGCTTTGAGTGTGTAAAGAATTGTATTATTGTTGTTATTATTATTATTATAATTATTATTAATAATAAGAAGAATATTTAATATGAAGAATATTGTGGCTAAAGCCGTCATACATCATTTCACGTTATCATTAGATGTATAAGGACAATAAGTACCAAGTACATACTTAAAATACCTGTAAGCAAACAAAAGTACAATTGACGTTTTTGACTTATGATTGACTGTAAAGACCTGCTTTTTTGCAAGAACACTGGATTTTGATTGGGAAAATTGAAAGGATTATGCTCCAAAAGCCCTGCTGAAAAAAAAATTGTTAAAACCATCAGAGAATATTCAAATGATTTTCATTTATGAATACGATTAAACATTATAAAACAGCATTTAATTATAACAATTATAGTCTGTACATTTTAATAGGTTCTAGTGTGTTTTGGGACATAATCCATTAGGATTTATTGGATTTAATAGAAAACAAGGCAAATGGAAGGCAAAACAATACCACTAAAGACCCACAGAACAAACAGTTTCCATTAAATCCAATATAGTTTCTATTATAAAAACATTACACAACTATAGGAACTCGTGGTAACACTTGTTATAGTTCAAGATCCAATTATTACTAGTGGCCACTTGCCTGCCTATGACCCTATTGAGTGTTTATTAATATTTATAAAGTATATACTGTATTCTGCATTTTATTTCCCTAATCCTACCCAATACCAAAACCCAACTGCTACCTTAATAATTATTAAAAAGCAGCAAATTGGGAGTTTGATTTATTAATATTCATAGTTAATGGCTTGTTAATTCCAAGAATTGTACTTTAAACTAAAGCAACTAAACTTGCTTACAATTCTGTTAGCTAAGAGTGTTAAACTGAGGCTTCAATTCTCACAGATTCAACAAAATTAGACAGAAGACTGTAAAACGTTTACCTTGTTTAATAAGTCTCAGTTTCTCCTCAAACAATCAGATGGTAGATTCAGAATCTGTGTAATCAACATAAAAGCACAGATCCATCCTGCACAGTTTAGTCTTCTGTTCGTTCAATGGTGTGAAGGAAATTTTTAGCCATACTTTGGGCCCTTCAGTATGAGTTGATCATCATTTAAACACCACAGTAAACCTAAGTATTGTTTCTGACCATGTTTATCATCTTTATCACCACAGCATTCTTTCAGCATGTTTGTGATGGAGCCGTAGATGACAACCTGAACAGTGTGAATCCAATTTTTGAAGGTTTAATAAACAAATAGCAATACAATGTACATGCAGAGTCATAGTCGTAAACCTGCAATGTCAATGCAAAGGGTAAGGCAGTCCAAAACAGGCAAACAAGGCAGAGTCCAAAATCTAAGGAAGCAGTGGTCTATAGGCAGGCAAAACACAACAACAAGACAAACACAACAGTAAGATGATGCTCGGTAAGGCAGTGTATCTGGCAATACTTCACAAAGAGAGGGTCTACACAGTGTGTTTATATATGGTTCTAAAAGAAAGTACCACTGAGGAAATGCACAGTCAGTATTCTGGAGAGAGCTTCCTCTGGTGGTGGAACGAGTATCCGAGTATCCGCCTCATTTATTACAATGTTAAAGTCTATGAAGAAACCAAAAAGTACTATGTTTAACTTGCTAGAGCACATTGTTATTCTTTAGGTGAAATGTTTGCTTTAATAATCTTTAATCCAAGTCTGACCTTTTGCTTCTGTGTTTGGAATGGTGATCCTTCTCTGTTGATGTCAGATTGACAGCTTCAGCCACAGTATTATTAACCACGCCCCTCTTACGTTTAGTTTGCTATGGGGGAATGATGCACAAAGAAAGCCCCGCCCCCTACTTAATATCTACAAACTAAAAGTCTCAGCAAATGCAATCTCTTCTACAAACTATTCTGAAGGCAAATTCTTGCAAAATGGGTCTAAAAAATAACTGTTTTCATTCATAATAAAAATGATGCCCCAAAAATTTGGACATTTATCACTGTTTGAATCCAGTAAACAACAAATCTTGGAATAAAAAACGAACGACCACATCCTATTAAACAAACACTCTTAGTCTGTTAGCATGTGAAAGGTCATCGTCATGATGGATGCTAAATGCTAGTGCCCCGAACAGTCGATTTATCGGCCCATGAGCTAAAATGTGTCAGGACACCATGATGTACAAGATATTGATGAAGTCTTGACCCCATCAGCACATAAATAGAGCCAAATGGTCAGCAAAGCCAGCTGTATGGTGAGGGCTGCGCGTGATTGACAGCTTCAGCTACAATATTATTAACCACACCCCTCATAGAATTAGTTTTCTATGAGGGAATGATGTACAAAATGAAAACCCCGCCCCCTACTCAAAATTCTGTTTCAGTTGGAACTACATCAACATACTAAGTCTCAGCAACTGCAATCTCTACTACAAACTATTCTGAAGGCAAATTTGAGCAAAATGGGTCTAAAAAATTAACTGTTTGCATTATTAATAAAAATGAAGGCCCAAAAATTTGGCCATTTTTCACTGTTTGAATCCAGTAAACAACAAATCTTGGAATAAAAAACAAACGGCCACATCCTATTAATAAAACACTGTCTGTCTGTTAGCATGTGAAAGGTCACTGTCATGATGGCTGCTATATGCTAGTGCCCCGAACAGTTGATTTATCGACCCATGAGCTGAAATTTGACAGGATGCCAGGATGTATCAGATAATGATGAAGTCTTGACCCTATCAGTACATAAATAAAGCCAAATGGTCAGCAAAGCCAGCCGTAAGGTGAGGGCTGCGAGTGATTGACAGCTTCAGCCACAATATTATTAACCACGCCCCTCATATAGGTAGGTTTGCTATGAGGGAAAGATGTGCAAAATGAAAGCCCCGCCCCCTACTCAATATTCTGTTTCAGTTGGAAGTACATCAACATATTGAAATAATGTGTCAGCAACTGCAATCTCTACTACAAACTATTCTGAAGAAAAAAACTTGCTAAATGGGTCTAAAAAAATTACTGTTTGCATTATTAATAAAAATGATGGCCCAAAAATTGTGACTTTTTTTTTTTTTACTTTTGAATCCAGTAAACAACACATCTTAGAATAATAAACAAACTACCACATCCTATTAATCAAACACTGTCATTCTGTTAGCATGTGAAAGGTCATCGTCATGATGGCTGCTAATTGCTAGCGCACCGAACAGTCAATTTATCGGCCAATGAGCTGAAATGTGACAGGACGCCGTGATGTACTAGATATTGATAAAGTCTTGACCCCATCAGCACATAAATAAAGCCAAATGGTCTGTCGCGTTCTGTCATACATCCTTATCAGCAAAGCCAGCCGTACGGTGAGGGCTGTGTGCGATTGAGATATATAGAGGCCTTAAAATAGCCCTTAAAGATGACAGCGCTGATAGAGCCACGCGCAAGATAAGCATGTGACTTCATGTTGATCGATGGCAGGGAAATAAAGTGTAATCATCACAGAGAATGGAGACGAGATCCGTGTGTGTGTGGTATATTGAGTCTGAGCCCCTGTCTGTCGGGATTGCTGGGGTCGACAATGCTGGCTCTGTGTTTACATTTGTAATGTCGCTTTATTTCAACTCCTCCCAAAAGGTTTTTGAACAAATTTACTGGCATCACGGACGAGCGCTGGATAAGCACAGACTGTCTCTTGGTAAATATCATATCAGATGTATTTGTCAACCTTAAGCTCCCTCGTAGTCTGCTCTTTCCCTTGCCTAAACATTGACTAGCTATATTTGCTCAGATGCTTTCGTAGTGCTGCAAACCTAAACAAGGATCATTAATATTAATAATATTTAGGACTTGTTTTAACCCTTGTGTGCTGGTGGTGATTTTTTCACCCACTTTGCGCTGATTTTGAGGCTTAATTTGGCCACAACTTTCTGTGTGTTTAAGCAAATAAAATGATTTTTGATGAGAAATCTTAATTTTGGCACATGTTTGGGGAAAATGGTTTAAAAATGTTCAAAAATTACACTCAGGGCTACCTTTTTGTTATGTTTGTGGCTGTTTTTGCCCCATTTACTTCCAATAAAATGACATTTTTGATTGCAAAGCCATGGCAGCAAATAATCATGCATTCTTGATTGTGTAACCAGGTTGGGTCCTACTGCGGTTGGGTCGACTCGGCAGTTCTGTGCATGGGAGTCGGTTGCGCTGACAAGGAGACTAAAGGCCATGGCCTCTAGCATCAGAGCACCTTTTAAGGTCAGAGGACTGAGGTTCACCTGCTTAGCTCTTCGCTAGCTGGCCTTTGTTACACTTACCCCCTAAACATCATTCCCATCCCGGACGAGCCCCCACTGCACCCAACCCAGTCTGAGTTGGGATCAAACCAGTAATTCTTTGTATGGGAGTTGATTGCTCTAACAAGGAAACTAAAAGACCATGGCCTTTAGCATTTGTCATTAGAGCCCCTTTTGAGGTCAGAGGACTGAGGTTTACCTGCATAGCACTTTGCTAGCTGGCCTCTGTCGTTGCTGGTTTTCCCTGTTGGGTAGAGGTAAAATTTGTCATTTTACTATTGATCATCAGTTGCAGTGAAGAAACAACTTATGTTGTTTATTTAGGGTTAGAAACGTTTGATATGTCTTGATATGTTTAAATTTTTTTAAAAAATAAGCAGCTCAGCTCTCAGAACACAGTAAACACATTAAGTGTATTTATGCATGCACACTATTTTTTTGTTTTACTCCATAGAACTCCTTAGATAATTTTGAAAAAAGTCGAAAGTCTTCCCAACAGGGAAAAATACCAACAATCAAGAATGCATGAGTATATGCTGTCATGGCTTTTCAATTAAAACATGTCATTATAATGGAAGTGAATGGGGCAAAAACAGCCCCCAACATAACGAAAGGGCAGTCAATTTGAACAATATAGAAGGGTTAATAGAACTAAGAATTTGGGTTAGAAGTTAAGGTAGATCAAATCTTTTAACTTTCTTTAATTACTGTATAATTCTTCTTGCACTGTTTGTTATGAACACAAATATTTCACACCATGCTGCTTGCCCACAATGAAATCGCTCCAAAATCCAGCTCAACATAAAGCCTCATGCATGATGCTGATGTATGTCTCTCATGCATATCGACAGTGTTTTTTGACATTCATGCCAGGTGATTTACTGTACATTGGTGATGAGCAGAGTAAATCACTCTCTGACTCAACATGGCGCTTGATGAAAAACAGAATTACTCCAGTACACAAGGTGGCAATGTGCAGCTTTATGCTTCTGACATTGCCTGTTGCAGAGGAGTGTATTTTGTTCTCCTGTGTATTTGTCCTGTAAGCTTTTCCACTTCTGTTTGACCTTTTCCACTGCAGCACACAAACACCCGGTCAAAAATTTGTTATCAGTTACAGTACAAGCCATGAAAGATCTGCAATTCCTGTGTGCTCGGTTAGACAATTTGGTGCTTGAGTGTGCCATCAACTCGTCTTCTACTCTAACAGCAACTCTATCTCTAACAGCAAAAATCACAATAATAATCTAATTTGTTAGCCAATTAAAAGAACAAGCCCAAGGTGTTTTTTGATGCTGTCGTTTTGCACAACTGTGTGCACACTAACGTTAGATCAGCTCAACAATAATAGTGATAATCGCTAACACATGCTTCAAAAATAAAATGAATAGGCTAACTTACAGACCTGTTGTGAACTTTGAACCCGTCTGTTCAGCAACTAACAGCACCTAACATCTAGAACAGGGGTCACGAATCTCGTTATCGGAGGTCTGGTGCCCTGCAGGGTTTAGCTCCAACTTGCCTCAACACACCTGCCTGGGTGTTTCAAGTATAAGACCTTGATTAGTTTGTCCAGGTGTGTTTGATTAGGGTTGGAGCTGAAATCTGCAGGACACCGGACCTCCAGGAACAAGTTTGGTGACCCCTGATCTAGAATATACATGCCAAATGAATTTCTGTCGGGCTGCACAATGGCGTAGTGGGTAGCACGTTTGCCTCACAGCAAAGAAGGTCACTGGTTGGAGCCTCGGCTGGGTCAGTTGGCGTTTCTGTGTGGAGTTTGCATGTTCTCCCCGTGTGTGCTTGGGTTTCCTCCAGGTGCTCCGGTTTCCCCCACAGTTCAAAGACATATGCAATACGTGAACTGGGTATGCTAAATTGTCCGTAGTGCATGTATGTAAATGAGCATGTATGGATGTTTCCCAGTGATGGGTTGCAGATAAAAGGGCATCCGCTGCGTAAAACATATGCTGGATTAGTTGGCGGTTCATTCAGCTGTGGCGACCCCAGATTAATAAAGGAACTAAGCCGAAAAGAAAAAGAATGAATGAATTTCTATCTTACTACAAGATGACACCTATAGCAGAATCCTATCAGTGTAAGTTTCTTAATAAATTGTTTAATTGTTAAATTAGCATTTGTATTCACGACAGAATCAAAATAGTTTCATTACCAATAGACTGCTCGCTAAGTGTTAAATAACTAACAAGGTCAATAAATAATAACAAGATTTGAAAGTCGAATCAATTTGAGGGATGTTTCAACCAACATAGCACAAACAAAATGGTGCACTCCGTACTCAAATTCCATCTCTTGTTTTCATTAGCTATGTTTCCATCCACCTATTTTGCTAATGCGCTTAAAAAAAAAACAGTTCATGGAAACGCCATGATGCGCATAAATTATGAAAATGCGCATAAAAAACGTAAACGCCTAACTGGGTAAGATAAACTTTTTATTCAATAAGAAAAGATGCGCATAAACTGCGATGGAAACACTTTTACCCCACAAACTCCAGCATGCGCATTAAAAAAGGTCATGTGATTTTATTGAAAGAGATCATGTGATGCTTAAAATGTGTGTGAATGAGTAAAACATCAGGCTGAGCACATTATAAAACATCTGAAATGTTGTTTTGGTCATTATAAAACGCCTTACCATTTCAGTATTAATGTTATTATATTATTAATGACCTCCAGAATCAAGAGCGCCTGTGCTCCGCTTCTGACACCTTCAAACGCCACTGCGCGCTCACTGCTTGTCAGGATTGTCTTCTGAGGCGCATTCATATAGAAAAGATTGATGCAACTTCTCCTACTGCAGCAAATGCAGTTTTTACTGTTGATATTTGGCGCCAGTTAATCAGGAAGTGACGATTTTGTTCGCTTTGACTCGTTGGATAGAAACGATGCTTCATTCGCACAACTTTTATGTGATAATCGAGTTTTGCGCATAAAGTTTATGCGCATTTTTGGATGGAAACATAGCTATTGACTCTTTCTTGTGAACTATATTAGTGAATTTATATAGGACATAGTGTATGAGGGTATAGGGGCTTGAATCCAGATACAGCACTAGTGTTCATGGCAGTGAGTTTTGCCTGCACATGCAACTTGAATTTTCTTTAAAAATGTAAAAAGCTTGTTTGTGTGTGTGTGTGTCGTCTCAGCAGTGGTTGACAGGCTGTAATCAGCCTCAGGATTTGAGTCCCTGCAGGAGGCTTTTGTTGGTATTTGCATCAGGCAGTTAATGAAATGATCAACGAGAGAACAAAGAAACAAATAAATCTAAAGCCGAGCAGAAGAAAGGCCCCCAACAAGGCCTAAGAAAGCTGAGTCTTTGTGTATGCGCTATTGATGGCCAGCTGTTATAGATCGTCATCTCTTCACTCTGCTCTGGTCGATGCCATGCACGCCATCTAATATCCTCCTATTTTCTTCCGATGCCACATTTGAGAATTGTACCCGCAGGATTAAAGCCTTTGCTTAAGGCTTTCTGCTGACCACAGGACATGATGTCATTTCATTCCTGACTTGAATGTGTTCCCAGAGGGGTTGTACTGTCCTCTGCACCAAATCAGGCTGGTTTAACTGGGCTTTGCCACTTTTTTGTTTCCAACGGTGTTAGCTGAGCCACAAAGACAGATCGCTTGATCAATCTGAGTAATTATGGCTTAATTAGGGAGCTTGTTCTAAACAGGGTGTTTCACAATAACCTGCCAATGTGGAAACCTCAAGACAAGCGTGTAATCGGAGAGACATGACTACACAATGACTAAACGCAGCACTGGTTTTCGCCATCAGCCATGTTCATTATCTGTATTGACGTCTCAGCGCAAAGCTGATTTACTGATATTGTGTAAGTGATGCTTAAAGAGCCCCTATTATGGGTTTTTGAAAATGACCTTCCCTGCAGTGTGTAACATAGCTCTAAGTGAAGTGAAATATTCAGCTAAGGCTTAAATCTGAAAGTGTGCCATGTTTAAAACTATTGATTCATCTATAAAAGAGTCGACTCAGGGTGGTTTAAAGGAATCGCAGTGTCTGTGTGACGTTGATATGGAACTCAAGCCCCCCCAATTTGTTGCGCGGGCAAACCCGGGAAAATTTTAACCCCCGGCCCCGTCTACAAACACTGTAGAAAGAAAAAGAGGAAGACAAACACTGTAGAAGATCCCAGTTAAAGGGGTCTTCAGCAAGAAGGTCGCTGGTTCGAGCCTCTGCTGGGTCAGTTGGCGATTCTGTGTGGTGTTTGCATGTTCTCCCTGCGTTCGTGTGGGTTTCCTCCGGGAGCTCTGGTTTCCCCCACAGTCCAAAGACATGCGAGGTGAATTGGGTAGGCAAAATTGTCCATAGTGTATGAGTGTGAATGAGTGTGTGTGGATGTTTCCCAGAGATGGGTTACGGCTGGAATGGTATCCGCTGCATAAAAACGTGGTGGATAAGTTGGCTGTTCATTCCGCTGTGGCGATCCGCCAGAACAATAAAGGGACTGAGCCGAAAAGAAAATGAATAAATGAATTAATTATTTATTCTACACAATAGTGTATGGGTGTTTTCCAGTGTTGGGTTGCAGCTCGAAGGGCATCCGTTGCGTAAAATAGATGCCAAAATAAGTTAGTGGTTCATTCCGCTGTGGCGACTCCTTATTAATAAAAGGACTAAGCTGAAAGGAAAATAAATGAATGAATATTGTTCTATATCCTTAATTCTATCCAGTGCCAAAACACAACTACAACCATAACAACTATTAATAATAAGAAACGCAATTGTGATTTTGAGACAAAATTTCTATTTACTAGTTTGATAGTGAAATTTGTATCTTAAATTATAGCGAGAAAGTTTATTTGAATTTATTTTAACAAATGAGTTTGGGCTGTGCGGGACTTAAGTCGTAGTACTCAAAATGTACAAAGTTTGAACAGTTAATAATGACATTAAGATAATCAATTTGTGATAATTACAGTACAGCTGCTTGCGCCGCTTCTCAATAAACTACGCCTGCAGTAAAAGCGGAGTATTTTTACTCCAAAATCACCTCATAGCTAGAGTGGAGAGTTTGAAATAATTCCTAGATGATTCTAAAGTCATGTGTTTAATTAGTCACGCTAAATCAATAAAAGCACTTAAATCTTCTGTTTATTTGAGTAAGCTGCAGGTCCAGAGACCTAATTGCACACTCAGACCTGAATGCTCACACCAGCACTTTCAGACCTATCATTTTCTCAGACAGTGCCACCTGCCGTTGGGTTGGGAGAAGCAGTAGATTCGGAGACTGGACTGGACCAGGTCCACTACGTAATGGACGATCCTCCCCCTACCTTAAACCCAACTGTCACAGTAGCATAGTCATTACCCTAATGGGCCGTACAATGTTTACTACGTAAAAGTCAGTCATCGTGGTTAGATTAATTCTTTTCCCATTGCACCATGACTTTATATTCTATACTGTACATTATTTCTGTTAAGTAACAAGACTTTTGGCTAAGCAAAGTCAGACCTTACTGTCCTAATTAAATAATTAAAAATCAAGGCATGATCATATTTTATTTTGGTAAAAAAAGCGTAATCCAGAGGCATTTGCCTTTCATATAAGCCACTTCTGATACCAAATGATCAACTAGAAGACTTGGACTTGGATAGGCGACAAGACTTTTGTCAGGTAGTGTATATTGCGAAAAACTTAATTACTTTTGACCTCTGCCTGCCCTCAAGGCATCAAAACATAGCACAAAAAATGGTGGAAAAGAAAGCAAGGAAGCGATGGGATCAAGGCATGCAGAAAGCTCTACTACAGAAGCTCTAGTGCTTTCCATTTCAGATGAAGGCACTTTCCCATTTAATGAAAATTTAATAAACACATTTTTGCACTGACTATAGGCCTTCATCGCTGCACTTTTTACGCAAGCATTCTGCATTCCCTCTTTCTCCCTCGCCTGCTTTTTTTCTTCTGAAAATAGATATTTGAGTGACTTCTCCATCATATTTGTGTTGGTCTCTGTAGAACGGGGAATAGATGATGAACACATCCATAGCATACATAATGGATCTATATATAAAGATGTGCATAGATGGATTGAATGAATCAGCGAGACAGGCGGTGATGTTAAGCTGGACAACTGAACAGATGCTTAGTAATTCTGCCTTGTTTGAACTCACAAAATCCTGGCAGCTCATAATCTAACATCAGATAATGCTGCTCACCTTTGACCTCCTTTGTGTTAAGAGTTAAGTGTCAATTCAATTATTGACGTCCATAGTAAGCTTTTTGAAAAACATCAATGCTTCATGATAATGAGACAATTTTACCCATGGACATATTGTTGCATTATGTGCATTATCTTCTGTTGCGCATGCATCCTAATCATTCTGTATATATGCTACAGCTGCAGAACAAATAATGTTTTTCTAATTATTTACTGTGATTTTTGTCCTTCAGCACTCTTAAAATGATTCTACACTGAATATTAAGCATGGCCTTTTTCCTTTTATGATACAAGACTTGGTTGAATTACAGATAATTTGTTTTAATGACTGTAATCTTGTGAATTTTCAATTTTTCAGTTCAATTATCTGTAACTAACAGCATATTACAGCAGTCCAAAAACACAGTGATGCAAATCCTATTTTTATCATATGATTAAAAAAAAAAGAATGATATAAAAATGATTTACATTTAAACAGATCTTATCGACAGTGTTTCCGCAGGGTTTTAAATAGTTTTTGTGTCCTAAATCTCAAAGTCCAAATTTTATTCAGGCCTTAAATTGACTGAAATATTGTATTGTTGCTTAAATCTTTTTTTTTAAACAGGTCCTAATTTTCCTTTGTTGGTTTATAGCTACCCAATTTGGCCAACACCCATACAATCACCAACAATCCATCTCAATAAAACTTTTTCAAACAGTTTAAAAAGGTAATTTTAACTCTATTTATTGTAATAGTGTAATTATTTTGTTCCTTACAATAAAATTTGTTTAAAAGTATTTATTGCTGAGAACACCAAGCTGGACAGATTGTTGTGCATAGATTTCATTTAATATAGTTCCTAAAACTTTTAAAACATTTCATTTTTATTATTATTTTAAAGAGTGTATGGATACAAGTAGAGCTTGCTTGTTTTTACACAATATTTAAAATATTTAACTAAGAAATATCCGAAATAGAATAATAATAATAATAATTATTATTATTATTATTTTTATTATTATTGTTTTATTAAATGTATTAAATTATAATTTTTTTTTTGATAGGGCAAATACAACTCTTTTCCATCTGGCCCATTCGAAAAATTCCTTAGCATTTAGCCTTTATGAGTCTAAAATTTCATTTGCATTGATCTTAAAATGTCTTAAAGTTTTAAAGTAAGATTTCTTAAAGTCTTAGGGCTCTATTTTGATGATCCATGCACAAAGTGCAAATCGCAGGGCGCAAACGCATTAAGGGTGTGTCAGAATCCACTTTTGCTATTTTAACAACGAAAAAATCCGCTTTGCGCCATGGCATATGGTCTTTCAGGGTTGAGCTTATTCTCTTAATGAGTTATAGGTGTGTTTTGAGAATAAACCAATCAGAGTCTCCTCTCCCTCATCTCCCAGAGTCTGTTGAGCCGAGCCATAGTGCATTTGCTACTTACATGGCGGACTTTGTAAGAGGAAAAACTGCTTCACCAGGGAAAAAACAGTTAAACAGAGCATTTGCAGCACGAGAATAAGAGATAAGCCTCCTCATTGTTTACTTTCGCTTTTTACGCACAGATATCCATTAGCCTATACATAATTAATTTTGTTTGTTAAGCGCAAAGATTTGTTTCAAAACTGTTTCTAAATTCAGTTCTAATTTTCAGCAAACGAATAAATGAACAATAATATCGAAGTGTGCTCAAAAAACTGCATTATATCCAAATACACATGCTCTGCCCCATATGGTCTAAAACCTGACAGGTGGACAAATCTAAGCTTGTTTTTAATAAAACAAATATAAAAATGGATATAATAAATAATAATGCTAATAATGATAAGATTATACAAGAGCAAATTGTTATGAATAAACTGAAAAAAAAAAAAACGAGATGAAGGCATGAAAGTATGGTTTTTATATTTATGTAGGCTAGAAAAAAAAGAATAATTTTTGTAATATTTTAATCCTTTAATTCTTTTTCATTTGTAAAGATATTTGTGTATTGCTGTAGGCCTACATCCTGTGAATATTAAGCAGTGTGTAAGCTAGGCGCACAACTAACGCACTGGACAGCAGACCAGCTTTGATCTGATCTATTGAACCGTCTATTTAAGTTCCTCAAAATAGCAATGCGTCAGCAATGCGCCTCAACACGCCTCCTTTTTCAGACTAGAACACCTATGGGCGCACATGAGCGCAAATGCATTTGCTATTTAAACAGCATGGCTGAAAAACGACTCTTGTGCAGAGCTGAAACTAGCAAACAATAATTGCGTCGTGCCTTGCGCCGGGTGTATGATAGGACCCTTAAATTTAACTTGGTGATACCTGCAGAAACCCTGTATCTACATCCTTATCTGACATATGAAGAGTTCAGGTGCACAAACCTGAAAATGCCATCTAAAAATGTTGGTCACACTTTATTTTGATGGTCCGTTTGTTAAGTTTAAATTACATTGTATCTGCATGCCAACTTATTTTCATTAGATTATAAGCACACTTGTGAGGTTGGGGTTAGGGTTAGTTTAAGTTGACATGTACATGCAAAGTTTCTTATAGTTAGTTAAACGTCTGTTGAAGGAGCAGTATCAGCAGATATTAAGCAGACAGTCCACTAATACTCAAATGGACCATCAAAATAAAGTGTTACCAAAAATGTTCTTCCATGTTCTTTTCTCACTCTCTATGCATGTACAGTAGGTTCAGCAATCTCACTTTAATGCAATGAAACCAGTTAAAATAAGTGAAATTAATGACTCTACAAACAGGGGAAATGCCTATTTTAGAAGAAAATGTAGTACAATTTAGAAAAAGGGTCCATTAATTAATGTAATTGCTCACATTTAGTATGAATAGTCTTGTGAAGCATTTATTATTCATAGTTCAACATTAACTAATGTATTATTAAAATCCAAAGTTATGATTGTTAAAAGTTAATGCACTGAGTTAAGATGAATAAACATTATTTAACTTTAATAACTAATTATAATAACTAATAACAAACTAATTAGCTAATATTAACAAACATGAATAAATAACAAATAATGTATTACTAATAATTAGAAAATGCATCAACTAAAGGACCATTATATATGAGTGTTAGTGAACATTTCAAATGGCTCTTGGAGGTTTACGCAGTTGAACTCTTTATATATATTTACTAGCTGAGTCGCAGAAAAGGATTTGCATGTGAGAAGAAGGCCGAGCACTGCACATCTCTATATTATTCAGTTGTTTGTCGATATTAAGCTGTTTGGCTTCAGTCAGCATGTCTTACAAAGCAGGAGGCTCTGTTTCCCACGAGCTCCGCCGAAGAATCTCCTTAGGTACTGCTTATGTAATATCTCACTCTATAAACTGCTGCGGACTGAAAATGACTGTTAACCCCTCCTCCCTCCATCTCTCTTTATATCTCCATCTGTCTAGATGTTCATCTTGAGAAGCTGGCAGAAAACAGCCTGGCGACTTGTTTTCAGAACTCAGCCAATCGCAGCAGGCGGCCTGGTGTGCTTGTCCAATCAGGCGCAGGCGGCAACCAATCAGCAGGTATCGCTCACCAAAGCTGTAAGACCTGAACATTAGAGCTAAAGAGCTTCAGATCAATAAAGCCGAGAGAAACCTTGTCACATCAGATCTTACAAAATTATCCCAAAGAAACTAAACGGCATGAATAAGTCAGTCACCTTCATGAAAAATGAAAACGTGAATGGTTAAGCAGTCGTTTGAGGTCTCAGCACTGCAAACACTTCATCGCTCATGGGAAAAAAAGGCCTCTTCTGTTCTTTCTAAGAGTTTCACCTTTGTGCCGTGATCCTTTCTTTCTTCTTCTGCCTTCGCTGCCAATACCCAGGTGATTTTTCGATTTCAATAATCTGTCTTTCTGTGATCTCTCTCACGTCACCATCTATAACGCAATCATTACCCAAGATAAAGCAACATTTGTCCCAGGTCTGTTTCTGGATTAAAACATGAATGATCACAGCATTTATATTTCAATAAGTAGCAACTTTGTCCTAGATGTTTCTCCTAAAAATGACTTGGGAGACTCCAAATAAGCTATACAAAATATTAATAAATTAAAAGATTATGAAATAAGTACCACAACTTTCAGCAGAAGATTTCAAATAAAAAAGTGTAACTTTTTATATTGGAATGCTAAATTAAAAGTTTTTTTGAGAAAAAAACTTAACTTGGGGCGTCACGGTGGCGCAGTGGGTAACACGATCACCTCATAGAAAGAACGTTGCTGGTTCGAGATTTTACTGGGTCAGTTGGCAATTCTGTGTGGAGTTTGCATGTTCTCCCCTTGTTTGCGTCGGTTTTCTCTAGGTGCTCCGGTTTCCCCCACAGTCCAAAGACGTGGTACAGGTGAACTGGGTAAGCTAAATTGTCCATAGTGTATGTGTGTGGGTGTTTCCCAGTGATGGGTTGCAGCTGAAAAGGCATCTACTGCGCAAAGCATATGCTGTTTATTCTGCTGTTGTGACCCCTGATTAGTAAAGGGACTAAGCCAAAAAAAATGAATGAATGAAGTTAACTCTAGATAAATGCAAATGTTGGTAAAATTTACATGAAATATAGAATTTTTTTTAACCAAACTGTTTACTCAGCCTTGATTTAAAACAGCTCAGCATTTTTATAGTCTTTAAATGGCGATATATATACAACCTAAGTAAAAAGTCTTTTAGTTTGTAAATCTGACTTTTGTTTCCCTGTAAATGATGCTGTGTACAATCTCAGAATTGTGAGAATTAAACTTCATCATTAATTGTCTTATTTTTAACTCACATTTGTGAGAGGAAAAAAGTCATAACTGTGCATTTGGGCAAATGATACCAGTTGTATTTTATTGTTATTGTACTTTTATCATTATATTATACATTTTATTCATTTATATAATTAGAAATGTTTTTAATGATTTTTTGTTTTTATATTTTTAGTTTTTAAATTAATTTAGTTTAGTCATTTTTTGTGCACCAAGTATTTTTTTTTAGTTCTGTTTTATTTCACTTACAATTTTTAATTATTATTATTATTATTTCAGTGAAAAAGAGAAAAAGAAAGTAGAGGACCAATGGAGGAGGCTCATTTTTTATCCTCACACTGCAAATGCTCTGTTTAACTGTTTTCTTGCTAGTGAAGCGTTCAGTTTTTCTACTTGCAAAGTGTGTCATGTAAATAGAAAATGCACCATGATGACTCTGATTGGTTTATTCTCAAAACACACCCATAACTCATTAAGAGAATAAGCTCAACCCTGTTAGACCATGCGTCATAGTACAAACAGTTTTTTTCTATCCTTAAAATGGCAAAAGTGGATTCGGACATGCCCTTAATGCTTTTGTGCCATACGCTTTAGACTTTGTGCTTAGATTGTTAAAATAGAACCCTAAGACTTTAAATGTCTTATTTGTGATTATTTGTGTCTCAGACAGTAACTAAATGATCAATATTGCTTTTTCCTGTCAAATTATCCTCATTTGTCCTTTTAAGACATTCAACAGTAGTTAACATTTTATGAAGCTACATTTTCTAAGAGTCCTGGCTTGATAATGCATTGCTTTCTTATGACTAATGAATGAAAAAAATCATGGGCATCCAGGGATTTGATTTTCTACAACTAACAGCATCACTTAGCAGTAAAATCTACAGTGCCTGCATATGTAATAGACTTGATATATGGCTCTATTTCTGCAATTCCAGATCCTCTTTAAAATGAGCATTAAAAAAACATATCGGCATACACATGAAAGCAAACCACTGAATTACAAATGAAGTTTCATAGAAAAAAAAGTACTTAGATAAAATGTATGTCCACATTATAATCAGAATTTACAATGTTTATTTTGCTGGTGCACATTCACACAAACAAATCACATTTATTGTTTGTACTTAAAATGAGGTTAAACAACACAATTCTTAAGTTTTTATTTTTTTTTTTGGAGGACAACTTATGTTTTATGTTCAATCCACTTAAAGATGCAAAAACTAATAAGTTAACTTAATTACTTCATGTTGTCCCAACACAAATCTATCGTGTGGAACCCAGTATTTTTACAGTGTTTTTTAGTTTTAAGATGAACCATGAAATCAAAATCAAAATCTGACCATTTGCTTCTGCATTTGGAGAGACGGTCCTTTCTCTGATGGCGCCAGTTTGACAGTTCAGCCATAATATTCTTGAAGGTGCATTATTTACGTTTGACACCCAGTGGTTGAACTAGGTATAGCACACATAGTTCAAAACACACGCAAGCGTAGGTTGCCAGATTGACGACACCAGCAGCAGTGTGCCTGATTGTCGAGCCTAAAAGCTGATTTAAACAGTGACTAAATGCAACAACACAGAATATTTTCCATATTAAAAGGCGTTTTTGTTCTAGCCAACACCTGAAATTTTTTATTTAGAAACAGCTTCTATTTTTTTGCAGCTGAACAACAGAAACCTATCACAATGATCACCTCAAGTACACCTCATGTGCTTTATTCAGTGTTAAATGCTAATAATGTGAGTTTGAATGCCATTTTACATGACATTTATTGCCGTACTACTGAAAGCAGCAGCAGATAGTTCACCTCAGATCTTGAAAACAAAGAATGTTTAAAATTTTAACCTTAGAACTGTGACTCAGTGCAAGCCAACACATATCAGTGGTTCAGCATGTGTATATATATTAATGTTTAAGAGGTTTAATATGTATTGATTAGATTTTAAACCTTACCCTTTCATTGGAGTGCATTGTGTGCACTATTCTGTGCTTCTGAATGGCTGTATTTAAATTTTCGCCATGTGTTGACTGGTGCAAACAGCCCAATTGCTTATTACTGCAAGTCTCGTCATGTAGCGAGTTGTCAGGAGTTACAATGTAACCTGGTCACCTAATGTTTACATTCACAATATTTATATTATCTGCTAATTAATAACCACCTCATGTGGAACTCATGTGGAAATACGCTGTTTTCCACCAAGGCCACTCGGGGTGCCGAAATATAATTGGCTAAACTCGAATAGAGCAGGTTAAAAGACCCAAAACAAAGACAGACATTTCAGCAAGTAATGCACATTTTCAAAGCAGAATATCTCACTTAACTCATTCATTCATTCATTTTCTTTTTGGCTTGGTCACTTTATTAATCAGGGATCTCCAAAGCAGAATGAATTGTTAAAATATCTGACTTCAGGATTGCTTTTTAGATAAACAAGAATGTTCACTTAGCACATTTCTTAAATATCTGCAAACATATTATGGTATTTTTATGCTTTAGACGAGTCAAAAACGTGCATACAGCACCTTTTAACCGCACTCCTCTTACCACTAGTTTGATATTTTTTGAATTATATGCAAAAAAGCCCCGCCCCCTACTAGGCTTGGGCGGTGTCCAAATTTTGAGACCGTCAAACCGCCTCCATATTTTACCCCGGTATCCGGTATTACCGGCGTAATAAAAAAAATTATGACGTAAGGCTCAGACAGCGTCACCAAACTGTTGGCTTGAGCCTAAACCATTCAGAAACTGAATACATTCTATGCGACCTTAGGCTCGCGGTCAGATAGAGAGAGAGAGAGAGAGAGAGAGAGAGAGAGAGACAGAGAGAGAGAGAGACAGAGAGACAGACAGAGAGACTTTCTCTGTCTTACACAAACACACACACATCTCTCCCGCGATTTATTCAGAAATTTACTCCCACACCGTAAGAAATCTGGCCGGCTCCCGCGGGAATGCAGAGAGCTGTAATCGGGCCATAAAAATTATACCCGATAGGTCCCGAGTCCGACACGTACATTTTGATTGACAGCTTAATAAAGCCCGAGCCCTTAGAGCTCTAATGCATTTTTTCAAGAATGAGTCATTTATATGTTTTAACAGCATTTATTCGTAACAAACGTAGACTATATCCCACTTGAAAGTTGGAACAAAGAAATAAAATAAGTCCTCTGTAACATCGTAACATCTCAGCACTCTATAGGTCTACATGCACTTAGCCTTTAAATTGGCCAACACACCAATGAAAAGTAATCTTGCTTAACAAATCAAATAAACTCTAAATGATGACGGGTATTTTGGCAGTAAATTGAAGCTGAATATTAAAAGAATAATGCCACCATTAGTCTGTATACTCTGTCTACATTATGATTATATGGTTTAATTAATATTTATTTATAATTTAAAACCCTTTACTCACCAAGATTAGGCTACGTGTGTTTGTGGAGGAACATTATTAAATCCACTGGCTTTAGCGCAGTCTTGCGCTCATGTGCGTCCAGCAGCACTGAACACCGTTTCACTGCTACTGCTACAGGCCGAGATGCAGAGTTCTGATCTGGCTGATTTTGCAAGTTTTAGGTAGGATTTGTTTATTCATCTTATACCAGTCAGGAACATGCATTTAATTTTCCATGACCGTAGTTTCAGGGTAGCGAGTGGCCTCGACATTTTACCTGTCAGCTTGCGGGTTAGGGCTCTACCGTAATACGCAGGGTATGAGCGACCGCTAAATACCTGCGGCTGGAATAACCGCTCTTTCTGACTGGCTTGACCGCCGTCAAAATTCTCTTTTTTTACTACTTCGTCGTAATTTGCTTCACCTTTGCAGGGATGGTTTTTAATGCAGGGATTTGGATTTTTTCGGGTCTCGCCGGGTTCGGGCAAAGATCTTCAGCTCTAATGCAGACCTCTCGTTCATATTAACCACGTCTCCCTTCTGTTCAGTCGAAACTGCCAAACTGCAGGACACTTTGAAGCGCGACTCGTCACGTCACGTCTCCCTGTCCCTCTCTCC